>NW_017306569.1:1298660-1324978 GCF_000935625.1 Nanorana parkeri
GAACTTGTGTTTTAGTTTATTGCATAAAGACATATTTTTATTGGGCATTACTACTCTTTTTACTGCAAGTATGTAAATCTATTGTAGCAAGGTTTCCTGGTGTATACTCTTATGTGTAGCTACAATAAATGGAAACTCTTTTGCTCAAGTTTTTATAAAACAGTATATATACAAGTTAACTCTATGGCCATGAATTGTAAATCTGATTAGCAGAGAAATCAAAGTGTCAGCCACACAAAAATAATATTTCAGTTATAAAATAATATTGCTAGGCAAAACACTTTCATCTTATATCTCTCAAGGACTCCAGAAAGCTCCACCAAAGTCTGCTCTGACATCCTAGGAAGTCTTCTTTCTGCTGCTGCATACTACATAATATCTAAGATAAATGGACTGCATAGAAAAGTGAGAGTCCTGCATAATGACAGCAGCAAGTGAGTAGACTTGGGAACTCAGAGGCAGAGATCTCACTGCTGGAATCCCTGAGGTACATTGTAAAATAAACAAACATATGATACAAGCTCCCCACTAGCTACAAAAAAGCTGAAATATTAAGACACAAATCATCATATCAGTATATGAATTTAATTAAAGTGGAGTTTCACCCAACCCTTTTTTGAGTATTGGAAGTAGTGAGTCTGGATATGGTGACCTATGTGAGATTACTGCTGTTTGCGACACCAAAAAGATTTCTCCATCTTTATAACATATCAGCCAGGGCTCTGCTGCTTGCTGAGGTTAAAGTAACTATAAAAAAATAACTATATATAATGCACTGTACATCTCTGCAATTCATTAACATTTCCCCCCATGTTTTATATTAAGTTCTGTTGTGGGCTGACAGCACACAGGATTTCTGTGAACTGAGTGGTGCCAGCCCTGCCCAAATGTCTTTTCTAAACTACTGAAACCTAAAGTTCGCCAGAACCCTGAACATAGCGCTAAAACCCCTTAGAAGTCCATGGGATCTGAACCTTGCAAAAATATTGTTCAGCAGGGAGCGGGTCTATTATTGTGGCTTAAAGAGCAACATTAAAAATAAACAAATCCCTTAAAAAACATACCTGCGCACCAGTACCATGTAATTCTGCAAAAGTGATTTAAAGTAAAAATACTGCCTCTACATGACAGATCCTTTCCCGGCCTGCTTCTGTTTGTATAAACAGCATTGGGCTCCCCTCAAAATCCACATCAGACCCTTCTCCACTGGACTCAATGTTGTACACATTGTTAACAAAAAATGTGTACTGTCCTTTTAAACAGTACCCCCACAAAATAGTTTATGGCTAGCATAGGTCTTACTGCTTATAGGGGGTTTTCCACTTTTAATTTAAAGGAGAACTATGAGGTGAGTGCTTTTCACTCACCTCATAGTTCTAGCCGACCTGTGACAATGAGACTGTCACAGGTCGGCTCAGTAGATCGGGAAGTGAGAGAACACATACCGGCGTTCGCTCACTTCTCGATTCTGTCACGGGGGAGGGGCTGGATTCCCCCCTCCCTGCTCCGATCCTCCAGCGCTGACTGGCGGAACGGACGGGGGAGGGGGCGGGTACAGCTGGCTATGCCTCTAGACAGGCAGATCCCGCTGTCACTCACGCAGCTGGGCGGATCCCGACATAATTGTCCGGATCCGCTTCAGCTGCGGCGTCTCAGTATACCACGAGCTGTAGCTCATGGTATACTGAACTTAGGGTGAAGGGAGGACGCTAGTTTGTGTCCTCCCGTTACCCTAAGGAGAGCTATGGGGAAAAGCCCTAACCCCATAGTTCTCCTTTAAGAGTGGAAAACATCTTCACACCCAGAGTTTTGCACAGTGATGGGGATCCCCACTTCTACTACTGTAAATTTGGTGGCTGACACCCATACTGGCAGCTTGTTCTCCTCTGCATGTTTTCTTCTACATTCAGGTGAGGGGAAAGAAAAATAAATGCTTTGGAGGAACATACTTGTAAACCCATTGCTAAGTCAATTTACATTTTCAATATAGTGATATAATTTTGTGTTAGAAATATATATTGAAATCATTTTATTTCATTTGACTTTCAACCAAAACAAATGCACATGAATTTCCTATAATAAAAAAAGAGTGGTCCATTTTTACCCTGGACCCTATTTCGTTGCTGTGCAAGAACATTTAGGATATCAGATGACCTAGATTCATTCATCATTTTTGTTGGTGAGTTTATATCTTGCTGGACCTAGCACATGTGTCTTTCCCGATAGAACAAGATTAATACTGATCAGTTGCTACAGACAGTGGACTAAGGGGTCTATTCACAAAGCTGCCGAAGGATCTGGCCGTAGCTTCGGCCGATCCTTCGGCTGGCTTCGGCCTCAGGGTCCCTTCGGTTCAGGAGAATTTGTTTTGAAGCCCATTGTGTTTTTCCTAATTTTTTTCACCTGTATTATTTTACTAAATGATTTTTATGTACATTTTCTTACTACATGCTAAAAAGTAAATACATTACTACATCTTACATGCCGGGAACATGTTTTGTTAAGTGGGTATGCCATTTGAAAAACCACAGTTTTCCTGGCAAACCATCAAGCAACAATGGAAATAATTACTCGCAAGAAAGGCATACTGCCAGAAGTCTTGTAGCTATACTTGTATACGCTATCCCAATTTTGCTCTATTCAGTGTAGAGGTATAACAAAAAATGGATTGAAATATAAACATTTAGGAGCAAGGATAATTAAACAATGTTACTACATAGAAACAGAGGAAGAGAGGAGAGAGACAAAGACAGCAATAGAGTAAAAATGTGCCCTCTTCTTCTAGCCATCTGAACTTAGCAAATGGGTCAGAAGAACTGGAGGAAAGAGAAACAACAAGAGATAATATAAAAATGTTAAGAAGAGTATATTTTCGGGACATAGTAAACAGCATATTGGGATGATGGGGTGATTGGTTGCAATGCTCTGCATAATCACTAGGGATATTATTCACTAAGCTGCCAAAGGCAGCCGAGTGCATAACCGAGCCTAAGTGAACTGAGGCGAACAGCGTACGGCTATTCACTTCGGCTCTTTACGGCTGATTCCAGCCGTACATCGGCTAAACTCAGCCATACATCGGCTAAACTCAGCCATACATCGGCTGGCTACGGTCAGCCGAACATGCTCAGCATGTTTGGCTGAGCTGAAGTGCAGAAGCCGTTTGACTCAGCGGATCCAACATCTGGATCAGCTGAGCTGAACCTCCGGCAGTTCACTCGCTGCCGTTCGCCCCTATCGCCCCTATTCTCATAGGGGCCGAACGGCAGTGAGTGAATAGCTGAATGCCACCAAGCGGCATTTGGGTTGGCTATTTTGCTTGCTACCTCAGAGTTTACATTTTTTTTAAATGTATAGAAAAGAAAAAAAATATATAAAAAATAATTTCAATAAATGTAAATAAAAATTAAAAAAATGTTAAGAAAATAATAAAAAAAGTGTAAAGAAAAGAAATAAAAACCAGTGTGGGGTTCCCCTCCCGATTCATTCCAGGCCCTTTAGGTCTGGTAGGAATTTTAAGGAGGAACCCCATCTCCAAAAATGGGGAATGCAATGTGGAGACCCCCCAAAATTCCCAACCAGACCCTTGATGGGTCGGAGCCAGCTGTGACATCATGGCTGGCTTCGGCAAGTTGGAAATTTGCTGGGAAAATGGTCTGTTTTGGCAGACCATTCTCCCCACTTAGGCTGTGACTACGGTAGCCATGGTGGGATGGTGTAACTCATGTGCATATGCAATAGTTCAATAGTGCCAAAATTGTACATTGAGCTGCACATGCACAGCACAATATACATTGGGAGAATTGATCAAAACTGGAGCAGACAGAATCTGGAGCAGTTGCCCATAGTTACCAATCAGCTTCTATCTAACATTTTCAAGGCTTAACGGAACAAACTGAAAAGAGAAACTGATTGTTTACTATGGGCAACTGTTCCAGATTCTGTATGCTACAGGTTTGATTAATTCCCCCCATTGTAAAGGAGATTGCAAACAGGAGGGTAAGAATCTTTTTTTTTTGCGAAAAATGCATAGTATGTCTCCTCTACAATAAAAAGCCTGCCTGCTCACACATTTTGTATTTTTACTTAAAGTCTCTTCTGACAAAAAAACTGCTTTAGCTGTCTACTAGCAATTTTTTCTTTGTGTACTGTACATTGCCTGAATCATTCAACTCCTGAAATTTGTAAGCTGGAAAGAATGGAGCAGTGTGTTGAGATAATGTGATTCCATGCAGTCCTGAACAAAACTGCACAAGTAGCCTGGCAGGACTGCCCAAAAATAGGCCTGTCCTCTTTGGCCACTTTTGTGGGGTTCAGGGGTCCATCCTTCTTGCGTGCAGCCAGGGACGGGCAAAAGTAATATAATCCTTGTAGATCCAAGGACACAAGCATCCCTTTATATTATTAAGCACTGAGCAAACTATTGGCATTATTTAAATCCTGAATGAATAAATAATAATAATAATAATGTCTGTGATTTACTGTGACCGCCGCAGTTAGTTGAAAAAAATTTTGAGACATACATAACATTTAGGGCCCGTTCACACCAGATTCATCACTTTTTTGTAGGCAGGAGGGGGTGTGGTGATCGACCGCATGGGATCACAAGGCACATTCTGCCAGCTGTCCGGTGCAATCAAAATAGTGCTCGCAGCATTTTGATCGGACCGGCATAATGTGCCTTGCGATCGCATTGCGGCCGGAAGGGCGTGTCTACGGTGCCATTTACTTCAGTGGCCCGCCACACCCCCTCCTGCCCCACAAAAAAGTGAGCCAGCTGCAATGCGAGGCAGTGCGTTCCGGCCAGAATCGGGCAGGAACGCACTGCATCAGGTGTGAATGGGCCCTTACAGTTCAGATGAGCCTGCTACAATCCTTATTCTTAAAGATAACCTGTCACTTTGTCTATTCTGGGGAAGGTGACAAGTTCTCATGACAAGCTACACCCTTCATACACACGCCAACTGATACTTACCTGCCACTCTGTTCATCTGTTGGAGTTACGAGTCTTATCCCAGCATAAGCGCTCTGTCGGCCTATGTCAGAGCTTACACAGGGTTAATGACCTTTTTCCTGGAAAGGGCACTGGTATGCTGGGAGTTAGGCTGGGTTCACACCTAGGCGTATCGAATATGCGCGTTTGTCGCACGTTTTTACCGTGATTCGCTGTAAAAAAACACGCGTTTCCGAGGGCTACCTGGCTGTATCCCAATGGATACGCGCGACAAAAACGCCCCAAAGAAGCTCATGTACTTCTTTGGGCGTAGGCCGTTTTGTAGTGCGTTCAGACAGGCTGAAATACGCCCAGGTGTGAACCATACCCATAGGAAACAATGGGATTTCGGTGTTTGAGAGTTTTGCAGAGCGTTCGAACGCGCTACAAAACGCCCAGGTGTGAACCAGGCCTTAGGGGGGAAGGTCACACGTTTCTAATAACCCATGCCATCTTTGCTATGACATCATTTATTAACAAACAAGTGACACAGCTTACATACTGGATATCATTGTGTTATAAGTTCGTTCAAGAGTCAAAAGTTTGCAATTCCTATTTTATTTAAAAACCTACAATTTCAGTATTGAATAAAAGATGAGGGAATGTTAATTAAAGGTTATAAAGCTGTGAAATTTTCTGCTAATGACTGAAAGCCCATGTTCTTCACACTGACATATTAGGGAAGTTAGATTGTGAATTAACATTGTTTAGCACGTCTAAGCGGGTGCAAACTGTTCACAGATTTGTAAACAGTCAAGTATTAAAAAAAGAAAAGAACAATGTTTAAAAACAGGCAGTAGGTTATGCACATAGAAACTGTGATTTTGTCAATATTTGCTGTAATAGCAAACAGTGACACATGATATGCCCTGTTCCCAAGTACAGAACACTGTCAATGGGTATTCATGAGAAGCACTTGCACTTTGAGTTTCATACTGAACCACGGGTATGTATACGCAGCAGAGCTGGGTGATTTTTTTTTTTTAGAGGCAGCATGATGAAAAGCAATACCACATATTGTATAACCCGTTATACAGTAGCTATATATCCAATTTGCATTTGGACATGACATTAAACAATAAATCACAGCTGTGATCTGCAGGGTTAGCATATTAACTAGCCAATAAAAGTATGCTCTTTTTACTTGTCCATGTCAAATAATATAAAATGTCCATTTGTTTCTCAAGTTTCGTGCCTTATGTCATTAATTCTGACCCAACAATGCTATACAGCAAAACAGAAACAGTTCCCCACAGCATTGTCACAACCTGAAAGTGGACTGCACCAGGGAGCTGTAAGGTTATCAAACAAGCACTGTCATTCCTTCATAGCGGAAATAGGTGGCAGTCACATGACCTCAGAAAACAACAACAAAAAAAGATAATAAGAAGGCTCACTTTACATAATACATAAAAGGGAAAGCACAAAGACATCAGTAATTATAAGTAAGCTGTGAATACAATGCCTTTCCATCTTCTTTTATGAGAAACTTTACCCACCAATTTAATTTCACCCAAAACATTTACTTATAAGTAGGGATGCACCTATATATCGGCCGCCGAAACATATTGGCCAAAAATGGCACTTTTGGCATAATGCCGAAGGTGCCATTTTCCTAGGGTTGCCATCCACAGGTAACCAGTGACATGTTTTGTGAGGGCGTCTTTTATATGCACTAGTACATATCATCCAAAACAGGCGTCCAGATTTCATGTTAGTACAAAATCCATTTTATTGATAGTTGTCGCTCAATCGACAAGTGCTTTTGGGGCCGCGCAGGGTCCCCTTCATCAATCTCAGAAATGACAACTATCAATACAATGGATTTGCACTATAGATGTACTGATACTGATACTAATGTCGGTGCAGATACTGGGTATTTGGGCGGGCACTTGTACCAAATGTTCCGATACCTTCCCCAATACCGGAACTTCCGGTCAGAGGGAGATTTCCCTTTGACCGGCAGTGCCAAGGGAGCATACAGCCGACTTCCTTCCCAATCAGGAAGCCGGGTGGTGGGTTATGGCCCGCTTCCTGGTTGGCTAGGAAGCCTGTTTCCCTTGTTGCTAGGCAGCCTGCTCAGTCAGGAAGCCACGCTGCCTAGAAAAAAGTGAAGTCGGCTTCCTAACCAATCAGGATGCTGTGAGGTGGATTTCGGTGCACCTCTTGTATCGGTGCATCCCTAATTTACACTAACATGGAATCGTGGTGCTGGTGACATCTGTATTGGAGTTCTGTTGTGAGCGGCGCCATCCGCAGTCATTACGAGCACCCGTTACTTTTGGGATATCGGGTAATGGGTGCGGCAAAGTATATGGATATTGCTTTATATAGTATATATCTGGGGACCTGTGGCACACTGGCAAGTTGTGATTAACTCCAAATACATGCGTCGTGTATACTTTACAAAACAATTGCCGCGAGGTGCTACAGTGTTCGGGTTTGGCTTGAAGAAAAGGTGGCAACCCTACATTTTCCTGCCGCTACATCGGCGCATCCCTGCTTTCTCTCCTCCCCACTGGGCGCTGCTCTGTGTCCCAGCGGGGAGGAGAGAAAGTGTGACAGCCTGCCGAGCGCTGCGGGAAGAAAGCGATGTAGGCAGCCGGCGTCTCTCCTCCCACACCGCTCAGCCTCCTATCACAGTCCGGCAGAGCGGTGTGTGGGCGGAGACAGGCCGCGCTGTCACAGGAGGCTGATCGAGCGGTGTAGGGAGGAGAGCTCAGCCTCCTGTGACAGAGTGTCAGAGAGGAGAGCAAGGTACAAACACTCAGTGATCAGTGATTGCTGAGTGTTTGTAGATAATTATGTGTTTGTATGTTAACTATATCCTCAATTATGAATGCATGGGAAGTGATCTACATCACCTCCTGTTCATTCATGATTGTGGTTATAGTAAAAACACACTATAGCCTCATGTTATCACTCATAGAGGATTCCTGTTCATTGATAACAGGGGACACAGAAAAAGAGATAGAGGACTTTGTGTTCTCTATCTCTTTTTCTATTTTAAAAGGGAAATATCAGGGGTCTATTTAGACCCCCCCAATATTTCCCCATAGCACCTAAAAGTAATGTAAAAAAAATTTACAATATTTAATAAAAAATGAATTAATAAATAAAAATAAATATAAAAAAATTTAAAAGTTTATAAAAAATACATAAAAATAAAATATTTGAAACATTTGAAAACATTTTGGGGTATCGGTTTCGGCCTGACAATTTTTTTATTTCGGTTTTGTTTCGGTTTTAACATTTCCATTTCGGTGCACGTCTACTTATGCCAACTGTCAAGGTTGCTGCATGCTTTTTTCAGCTCTCGACCAAACTCTCAAGCCCCCAATGGCTGATGTCATAGCTGATCACATGTAGAGCACCATGGCAACTGCAATCCAAATAGAGGCAAAGATGGAATCTTCCTTGGCAGTAATGGATAGGCTTCTGAATGCTATGACCTAATACACACACATGAGCTGTGAAGGGCTATTTCCTCTTCTTGTTTTCACAGGGCATATGTCCTAATTTTTGCTAGCTGTAATTCACAGCCTGTCCCTGTCCATAGGCAATACAGTGGTAACCTGCTGCATGTGTTTTTTCTTAGGGCATATTTCTTAATTTATGCTTGGTACAATGTGCATTGCACCTGCGAGTTACGAGATACGAGAGCCACAGAAGGTAAAATACAAAGTGCAGGTCAAAGAGGTAAATGCACACTCCCTGGGTGCAGTACAAATAGGTATAGAACACAAAAGTAAGAGAAGTAAGAGAAGAGTGAGGAGCTAAAGTTAAGGGGTAAAAGCGTAACAAGGTGGAGGATGCACTGGAGAGGTACTGAAGAGAAATACAGTACGCTTAAACTCAAAGAACGCAAGTAGATAGAAGTAAAGATACAAGGAGAGAATAGAGCACTGAAGTAAAAGGGTAAATGTGTTGCAAAAAGTGGAAGATAGCAGTAAAGGGAAGCGAACAGGGATACAGTACACAGGAGAAAGTTAGGCAGAAATACAGAGAATGCAGGTAGATAGGAGAATGAAGACACACAATGGCTGAAGTGGAAAAACACTGAGGTACCGTGTTTCCCCGAAAGTAAGACCTAGTACGGTGGTAGGTCTTATATTACAGAAATCCATGAAGATATCGCTTGGTCTTATTTTCGTGGGTTGCTGCACATATAGTTGAATTTTACACTCAGACCCCTTGCTGGCTGCTTGGATGCAGCAATACATGTGCAAGGGGTCTGAGTGTAATTATATGTGCAGCTTGTCTTATAAAACATGTGAAGACCGCAAAAAGCTTACTGGCCACAGCTCCCTCCCTCCCGCCCGCACACACACCTGTCTGCCTCGGCTGCCGCTGAAAACTACATTTCCCAGCAGGCACAGCACGGCATGGCCAGTGGGGTCAAAGTGAGGTCAGCTGAGGTGAGGGAACTTCTGATTGGTGGCTCCCTGGACAACATCAGATCGGAGAGCTCCAGACAGCTGCAGCCAGGTACCGTACTGTGACACTGTGTGACAGTATTCTTTCACTCCCCTTCTCCAGTACTGTATGAAGAAAAAAAAAATAAGACATCCCCGAAAATAAGACCTAGTGTGTTTTTTTTGGGAAAAAAAAATATAAGACAGTGTCTTATTTTCGAGGAAACACGGCAATGAAGGCAGTACAGGGAGACTCACAGCACACTGGTGAAAGCAATTGAAGGTCTGCAGCAATATTCTAAGGCAAACACTAAAATCAGGGTAGTACAGGAACACTGAGAATGAAGCAAGAGATTTAGACAAACAGGGAGACCAGCTGGGTACAGGGAAGCCAAAGGCGCAGGGATCCAAAGTAAGCGCAGGAAATTTAGGTCACTAAAGAACCAAGGGGCCTGGCACAAGGAATGAAAGAAGAGCAACAAGTGAGGTAGTGCTAAATAGGGGAGGAGGAGTGCAGATTGGCTGTAGCCATGTGAAAGGCCATAGGCTGACAGCCCAGAACCAGGAACCAAAGGCAAAATCCAGCACGGATTCCCAGATATTGTGACACAGGTCTGTACACCCGAAAATCCTATTAAGGACAAATATTTGTCCACAACAACCGATTGATAGGTAGCTCTTCAATTGTCAACACCTCAGCTACTTTTTTCTATAAATATCTTTTATGTTAAAACATAATAATGAAACGCCTTATGTTATCTCACTCACGTTCAATGCAACGCCCTATCCCCATAGATAAACCACATTTAGGCATACACCAGTTAGGCTTTATCATCTGTGGTAATTTCATTCCTGTTGTATATCTCCTACCTTTGCTCTCTTTCTCTAGTTATTTTGGGCCTAAAATTGTCTTTTAAAATAGTTGTACTGCTGGCAAATTTTACACTGCTGTTTTCTCTGAAGACTCTTATTTATTGTAGCAAAACATCAGACTGTGTTCTTTGTCTCTAGTACATTTTGGAGAATTCCCCGATTAAAAGCGTGCTGCTGTTTTCTAGATAATACCTTTTAGCTTGTGGAAATTAAAGGCCATCAGGCAGATGTTGCTTATAGTCCACTCCAAAGCTGCTTTTTTTTGTCACACCTCACTGCATCATTTATTAAAAATGAAAAAACAATGTGCACCTAAAACACTGTACACCCTCACTCCAGGTTATTACAATTTGGTTTCTAAGTAATAAATCCCCCCATCACTGCACCAAGGGTCCTCTCTGACATGGCACATGCAGCAAGGCAAGCTAGTACCTCAAGCAACACACATTGGGCCACATCTAGCCAGTGGTACAGTAACCATGGATATGATCGCTTGTAAGATTTTTAGTTTGAGCATTGCTGTCCCTGCTGACCAGGGCAGGGATGTTCTTACAAGAAAAGTAGTAGATATATGCAAAAACATTAAAAAAAATTAAAAAGTTACCAAAAAGGTGATTACACGTGCCTCCGCCACTCGCTCCTGTCTGAAGATCTGGGGCGGGCACATGCACAGTAGAGGTCTTTGGCGGGGAGAAGAGGAGAGACGCAATGCACACAGCCGGGAGCGTGCACATCGGACAGACACCGTGGGGACACCGAATACACAGCAGTCAGCGCTCCATCAGAGACCACCACCAGTGCTGGAGGGACTCCTTAAAATTACTGGAACGAAGAAGATGATCGGATCAAGAAGCATCATTTAAGGTAAGTCCTTTAAGCAGCATGGGGGGGGGGGGGGGGGGATTTAAGTACAGCGCTGCATGACGGAATAAATGTCAGTCAAAGTACCGCAGCGCTGAATACTGAAAAATGGCCTGCATGGGAAGTGGGTTTAACACCGCGGATGTCAACTGGTTAAGAAGCCAGCCCAGAGCTCAGAGTAGTGTAAGTTGTGTGGGTGCAGGAAGACTAGCGCCACAGCAGACTCAGGTGCGTGTGGAACAGCCAGGGAAGGCTGGGAGAGGTCTGGAAGGTCGGTGACCCTAGGACCGCTGGGACACACTGCTGAGAGAGCAGAGTGAGGGCTCACAAGGGAAGCTATCTTGTGCAACAGGGGAGGTCTACCCTGTGGATGGAACGAGATGTATGGCGTTGGCCCTTAATAAAACTGCATTTTACTTGCACCTGCGGTCTACAGTTGAGTGTCCAAGTTACAATATGTAAAAGTGAAAAAAGCAATTACAGTTTGTTGTTTTGCATATCTTCCAGCATAAACTTGATGTTATGATCCACTGAGTTGATATGGTCAGTGAAAGCCTGTAACTGTTGTTTGTGAATCTTGACCCAAGTGTCGTCCACATATCTGAACCAATGACTGAACCAATGACATATCTGAACCAATGGCATCTATTGTCTGCACATACAATGCTGTTTTACGGTAACACCTCTCTCTGGGCAGGTTATTAACACCTCCTAGTTTCAATTATACAAATGCAATCAACACCTGGTTGTGACTAACAGATCATATGGATTGGAACAACATTCACCATATTTATTCCCAGAGAATTTTGGATCAAGCCATTCTGAATTGATAAAGCTGGTTGGATGACCAGTGAAACGTCTTCAAGAAAAATACAGCAAGTCCAGTTGCCTTAACTTATTTTTTACGGATCTACTAGAAGAAGGGCAATGCTTTTTGGAATTTTAAGGCTTTTTTTCACAATTTAGAATTTTTTCCTTAAATGTGTCACTTAATAAATTAAGGTAAAAGTCAAATGCAAATCAAACACACAAAAAGTCTAAATAGTAATAGTAAATAGAAATAGTGGGAAAACAATCAGCAGCAAACTAAGGGGGGCAGGCGTTAAATAGGGCTTATTCAGGTCAAGGAAGGGTTAACAAGAGGCTAATGGGAGCACAATTTATTTATTTATGTTAACTTGCAAGGTTCCTTTAACTGACATAATTCCCAGATTAAAGGAGAACTATGAGGTGAGTGCTTTTCACTCACCTCATAGTTCTAGCCGACCTGTGACAATGAGACTGTCACAGGTCGGCTCAGTAGATCGGGAGGTGAGCGAACACATACCGGGTTCGCTCACCTCTCGATCCTGTCACGGCTCTCTCAGCCGTGACAGGGGAGGGGCTGGATTCCCCTCTCCCCGCTCCGATCTGCCAGCGCTGACTGGCAGAACGGACGGGGGAGGGTACAGCTGGCTCTGCCTCTAGATAGGCAGAGCCAGCTGTCACTCACGCAGCTGGGCGAATCCCGTCATCTAAGTCGGGATCCGCTCCAGCTGCGGCGTCTTAGTATACCGCGAGCTGTAGCTCGCGGTATAGTGAGCTTAGGGTGACGGGAGGACGCTAGTTTGTGTCCTCCCGTTACCCTAAGGAGAACTATGGGGAAAAACACTGACCCCATAGTTCTCCTTTAAGGATTATCCCTGGATCTGCTATGAATGAGCTACAGAATTTACATCTGTGCCATCCAATCAGCTGCTGGTGGGGAATTCCCTGCCCACAGCGTGATGTAAGCCAGGAGTTGGAAACCACAAGTCCCATGAAGCATTGCAAGACTGACAGTTACAGGCGTGACTCCCAGGTGCATGTTTGGATTTGTAGTTAAAGCACCGCTGGAGGGCCGGAGTTGGCCACCCCTGACGTAAGCAGAGGGACAGAATGTAGGGTTGTCATTGATCTTATATGGCTACATGCCTATATTTGGTCAATGGCATTTACCTATGTGACCACATAAGATGAATGATGTCAGCACAAGCATTCGGCCCCCTTTGTTTACATGCAGCTGTGGGGTAGGGATGTACTCAGGCCCGGATTCCCCACAAGGCCACCGGGGTGGCAGCGGTGTCCTTGTGGGGAAGTTCCGGGCGGTAAGTTGCCCTCTCTACATTTAGTCCTGCTTTGCACAAGCAGGACTAAATGTAGAGTGAGGGAAGCCGATTGTTGGTTTACATGTGAACTCGGCGATGTCGCTGAGATCACATGTAAACAGTGTTCAGCCTCCCCCCCGCACTTACCTCTCTCCTCTGGTTTTGTCCTCCTTGTCAGGTTCAGACCTGAGCTCATCCCTAGTCAGAACTTTCGATAATGCCACCAGGGATTCCACAAATGCCCTTTGAAATTCCGTTTGATTTGAACATTCGATTGTTCGCTGTTCAAATTTTTTTTGAGAAATATTTTCCATTCCATTACTCCAATTTTTCTCACCACCACAGAAAAAAACAGTCACTGATTTGACCCCAATAACAATTAGAAAATAATTTAAAAAAAAACCTCTTTACTTACTTTATCTAATTGTAAACTCCCAGAGGGGAAGTTATCAAAACTGGAACAGCAGTGTATAGCAACCAATCAGCGTCTCTCTTTCATTGTCAAAACTTAACAGAAGAGCTGATAGGTTAATATGGGCAACTGCTCCAGATTCTGCCCCCCTTTTATATTTCAGTAAAAGTAATGTGTAACAGAAAACCAGACTAATGTTTTGAAAACACATTTTTATTGGAAGGAACTTCTACTGATATATGACACGCTTTAGTTCACGGCACAGACATGATGGAACACCGAGTAACTCCTGAGACGTCTTCCTCCGTCACACACTTCACCCCCCAGTAAAATGGCGGAGAAGTTGGCTGAGCCTGGAATCAGCAGGCGACAGATGCACACACAGCATCCGCACTGTGACAGACAGAGGGGGAGGGGAAACAGAGAGGGGAGGGGCGGGGAAGGAGTTGTTTCTGTATCAATAAAGCTTGCAACAAATGACCAGTTGTTCCTGTTGTTTCCGCAAGGCATGATGGATGTTGTAGTTTCTCTCCCTCTGTAGCATTTGATCGGTTGCTGGTTGGCAGTTCGGAGTGGACATCGCACATCAGGAGGTCAGTACGTGCGTTTCTGTATTCTCTGCTGTAGTGTCTGTTCGAGAACTGTGATCCGACAGTCTGCAGGGAGCACTTGTCATTTCGATCAGAGTGCGCCCTGGAAATGTTCACTACATCTGTGTAATGTGTCATCATACCTTCCATCATTCGCATGCACTGACTTGTACTGCACATGGATTAGGTAGATGTGTTGTCGTTATGAAGGGCAGACGGTGCTTGTTATACAGAGGTGTCCCTGTCTGTGTGTAGTACACATTGATGTCCCCCTTCTCCCTGTGCCTCTGACACTGCAGCCGAGGTCACAGGATGAAGCTGGCATATGTCACATGTGAGGACACGCAAGGGGGACTTATAAAAAAACTGGAGCAAACGGAATCTGGAGCAGTTGTCTATAGCAACCAGCCAGCTTCACACTTTTATTTTCAAAGCTTAAAGGGACAAACAAGAGAGAAGCTGATTGGTTACTATGGGCGACTGCTCCAGATTCCGTCTGCTCCAGTTTTGATAAATTCCCTCCAGAGTAAGCTGACATTTTATCTGTTTTATAATTATGGAGAAGGAAGCCAGCATCCTCCTGAGACTCTAGAAAATACAGCATCTTCCATTAATGCGGTGTGATGACTTCAACAAAACACACCTGCTTTTATTTGTATGTGAGTGGACCGAAATGTCTCTCTTATGAAACTCCTATATGTGTACACAAGGGTGCCTGTGTCTAAGTGGAAGGGTTGTTCTTTTATTACTGAATAACTTCTTGATACATTTACAATCCGTTGTACAGAAATATATGTATTTTTGTACTAGAACGCCAGCAGTATACATTGTGATTGTCAGACACCTCAAGCAGCTTTTAGTGAAATTGACGCTGAAAGCTAGAAAATATCTATGGGTATAATCAACTTTTGGTGTTACATGCTAACGGGGGCAACAGTGTGTATGTATGTATGTATGTATGTATGTGTGTGTGTATATAGATCACATCGCCACCTGTCTCAGCTGTCACTAACTACAGCTGTCACAGAACCCCTGTGACCTATGGTCAGGTGTGCCTTATGGAGCGCAAGATACGGTATATGGCACCAACAGTTTGCACAGCACTTTACAATATAAAGGGAGACCGTGCAGTTACAATACCATTCAATACAAAAGGATCAGGTGGGCCCTGCTCGTGAGAGCTTACAATCTAAAAGGGAGAGGCAAGTGATAACCGTGCCGGGATTAACAAGGAATTCCAGGACATGTAAAAAATTAACCATTGGAGTGGGACTACCCCTACACTGGGAGGGTTAACCGCGCGTTTTTGTCTAGGGGCTAAAATAAAGAAGATATACTCACCTGATCCTCGGCCCTGCAACAGTGAGTGCTTGCCTTTCTTCGCCTCCTCTCTGGCGGTGGAATGTCCCTGTGTTGACGTCATGGATCCTTAGACCACAAGATCCTGTAGGCCAGGCACCTTTGTGATGAGTAGCTACAGGATTGGGAATGTCCTAGTCATAATTGATTTTGCCAGGAGGGGGTATATCAGTCACCGTTTTGCACAGGCTTAGGTGAACTCCAGTGAACTGGGTTCACACCGTGCCGCTGCATGTTACTAGTGGGGATGAGCTGATGGAGAAAGTAACAGTTCAGTATTTAGGTTAAGGTAGGATAGGATTCCCTTAATGTGTTTTGGGGATCGCCTAAAGGTGGACAGAGTAGAAGATGGCTGGACAGGTTGTGGTGGGGAGTTCCAGAGGATGGCAGAGACTCTGGAGAAGTCCTGGAGGTAAGCATAGGAGAAGGTGATGAGGAAGTTAAGCTGGCCATACATTTATATGAATTTCGGTCAGGTCTACCGAAACTGTCAGAAATTCCCGCATGGGTGCTACTGTTGGCAGCCGTTCGGAATGGAGATGGTCAGAAAATTTTCGAACGAACGCAACCGGTGAGCTGCCAGCTCTGTTCTGGTATTCTGACCGCAGCCAGCGCGCGCTGTTAGAATACAAAGAAAACAGCGGGGATTCCTCAACCAGTGTTCGTAAGCATTGATGGAAGAATCTGTTCTATTATTTTCATTCAGCCTGCAGGTTGAACGAAAATAATAGAACAGTGTATGGCCAGCTTTAGGGAGCAGGAGGTCTTAAGTCACGTGTACATGGTTAAATTTTCTTCGTTCATCCTACGGTCCGAACAAAGAAAATCTAAAAGATTCCCCCATCAACGCTGAACACTGTGGATGGACGTATCTCCTGCTGTGAGCATTGATAGCGGCTGCTGTCCGAATACACAAACGGTGGTTGCAGCTGATTGGCCGAAGGTTATCCAACACGTTCCTGCGGCAAAAGTAAATCCAATGATTGAAAAGGGTCACCGACGTAGCGCGTTTCGACTGACTCCTATGAGATTCGAGGGTTGGTCCGGTTTTGGGTGTTAGTATTTTGAATAGTATTTTTTGGGCTATTGGAAACCAGTGGAGAGACTGGCAGAAAGGGGTGTTGGACACTATAGTAGTAGGAGGGCATCTTCTTTATGTTGTGCCGGTATAGTGATATTGGACATAAATCTTGATTAGTTACCAAAAAGCTAACACTTCCTTTTCTGACAAGCTTTTAGTATTAGTAAGAGTAAGGTATTAGTATAATGTATTTTTGTTCAGGCTCCCTGACCTTGCCATCCTTCACTCTACAGCTAAGCCTGCAATTACACACATAAATTGTGTAATTCTCCTTCCAGCTCAGTTGCCATTGTTATCAGTTGACATTCAGCAGGTGATAAGCATGCAAATGACATTAGAAAATTATGGAGTCACCTATATTAGCTAATGTGATGAGGAAATACTAGTCTTGCTTGGACAAACGGTACTGTTGCTGAGCAATCTGACCACTCTTGAGCAATCTGGTTTGCAGCGTATTAAAGCCCAACTGCACTTCCAGTTTAAAAACACATTGCAAGCAGGCAGATTTGTGATTACAGAGGAGACATGGAATTCTGTAATAAAACAAACATACCTGTCTGTTCACAATCTTCTTTAGACTGTACACTGAACTATGCATACCTTGGTGCCAGAATTATTGAACCCGTGTGCACGTACAATGGAGTCATATCATTCTGGCTGGACCAATCAAGATGGCCAAAGAGCCCGAAGACCAGGCGACGTATCAGGGCCAGAGAAAGAGGAGGTTTAGTTCCACTTTAAAGAGCAGCTCACACTATAGCGTTGCGCTAAACACATAGTAAATATAAAGCCTGTATAATAATGATAAATGTGCATTTAGCTTACGCTATTGCACAGCACAATGCACCACACACTAGGTGTGCTGGTTCGTTGTATTGCCATTCATTCTGAATGGCACCCAATGCACCTCTGTAAAGAGTGTGGTGCTGTGCAATGAAATATATATATATATATATATTCATGCGTCTTATTTTGCACTGCAACATACCCTATTGTGGTTAACCTTTTTATAAGCTCCAAATGTACCTAGGCCATGCACAATTCATTCACTTATTGCAATACATCTTGAAATGGCTCCATTTGTGCCCACAAACAAAAAAAATATATGTTTTCGCCTTTTGTTAAGTAAAGGTGCCCATACACTGCACGATTATCGTACGATAAAAGTCTTGCGATGGTTGTAGAGTGTATGGCCACCTTAAGACTTGCAGTGATCTTTCTTTTGCATGAAAAGCGCCTTCTGTTTCCTGAAAGCAATCATAACAATTTGCATACCTAATTCACGTGAGGAAAATCTGCACAGAGTAATTCCCATGTGAAAACCTTGACAGTAAATGTATATAGCATACGGAGGTTTGTATGCAAAAAAAGCAATCGATAAATAAAAACAAAGTTTAATGTCAACAACCTTTCATGAATTCTCAGCTCTTGCTCAAACCTTGTCTCTTTTCCCCCCAGTCTTTAAAGTGTATGTATAGTCAAACACTTTTTTTATTTTTTTTTGTGGTTGGAACCCCTTGCAGTGGATGGGGCTACAGAGGGTTCAGGGATGAGGGAGGCCGGATTCATCACTGTCCATCACGTGTCTTCTGATTGGCTAACTGCAATGGAATATAAACAGAAATAAACTTTCCTGTTGGTGAGAGAATGCCAGAAACCAGTAACCTCCTTGTTCTGAACAAGCTCCAGACTGATTATACTGTTTATTTTTATGGGGAAATAGCCTGTGAAATGGCTGTAGGGCATATAGAATGGCCAGTTGGCTGGGTTAGAGTAAGGATTTCCGACAACAGGGTATTATCCGTATCACAGCGAATCTAAACATGTTCTGAATGCTGCAGGCATGGTCCACATGATCGTTTGGTCACTCCCTAGGTGGTGCTATAAGTCCAGATTCCTTCATTCACACTGGAATCGGCCTTCACGGACAGCTCCGTGCAGGGCCGTATCGAGCAGCTCCTGGGAAGGACAGGTGCTGCGTGTGATTAGTACGCTGCCCCTGTCATTCTCTATGGGACTACGTGGCCGTACGCTCACCCGTCCTGCACGTCCGTGAGGGTGAGCGTACTCGTACGCTGACAGGATGGATCCTGTCAGCGTCCGAGCCAGGAAACACGCACCCCTACGGACCTGCACTTGAGGTGAGCGTAGGGGGGTGTACGGCCGCGTACTGCCATAGAGGATGGGGGCTGCGTACTAATCACACGCAGCACCTGTCCTTCCCAGGAGCTGCCCAATACTGCCCCGCACGAAGCTGCACGTGCAGGCCGATTCCAGTGTGAATAAGGGCTTTATGCGCATTGTGCACATTTTTTATGTGCGTTTTAACACGCATACATGAAGACGCGCGTTTTGACTGGCAGCTCATAAAACATTGCAGACAATGGAATAACGCTCACGTGTGCAACATGCTTCTGCCCGCGCGTTTTTGGTCATTTCCAATTAAATCTATGGGGCAGAAAAAAAAAGCACTTTTAACTGCCCATAGAAGCTCATGTATTTTCGGGCGTTTTTCTGCTCAAGCGTGAACCAGGGCCATTGAAAATCATGGGATTTCTAGTGTTTGTGCATTTATAAGCTCTTTTCTAACTGCTCAAAAACTCCTAGGTGTGAACCAGGCCTTGGGGATAAATAACTAATATGAAGATTCATGCAAAATGCACATGATTAGCACACTGCTGCAAGTGCTTAGATGTGCATCAACCCTTGTGAATATACTTGCCTATTCTGGTGGCACATCACTCCTAAACTGCTACAAGTGTTCCACACTTCTGGTTGTATAGAATACCTTCTTTTACAGGTGACCTTTTACGATAAATGTGACCCTGCAGGGATAAGATCACTTGAAGGAAGGCCTATTCCTTCTCTGTAGAAAGAGGATGTGCGTTCAGCAGGATGTACATTTTGTAAAACTGGTCTGTTTGTGGTCAAACTGAGAGTACCCATACATGTTTGCTGCTAGTTGCCATATGTCCAAATGAGGCGACGATTTCATGTGTATAAGGTATCGGCAAATACTGCTGGCTGTCAGCCGTTTAGGTAAATGGTGGCCAGCTGGTTAGCAAATCTAGTCAATTGCTATTGCTCGTCCCTGCAACTATCACATTTTAGCAGCTCTACTGCCCACTGAAATGTTGGCATTTGACAGAGCCCTGGCCCTGTTTGGTGCCAAACCCCTTTCTTGTCATTCAACTGCACAAAACCAGAACTTCACTGAATAGTACAGGCTTTATCATCTGATGGTTAAATGTTAGTGGCAGGACCCTTGTCTGTACAGAAATGTAAGCTTCGCTTACATCTTGGGCCTATGATCCTTTATGAATGGCTGTACTGAATTAGGCCTCATTCACGCAGGGCTAACTCGGGGCGTACACGCACGCCCATATCAGGCCGTTCCCGGGAGGGACAGGTGCTGCGTGTAGCAGCCTGTTCTTCCCTATGGGAGGACGCGGGCGGCCGTACGCTGTCATATGCACACCCAAACTGCACATCCGTGTGGGTCTGGCTGTCTGTACTCGGATGCAGACAGGATGGATCCGAGCACGGACACCCGGACCAACACGTCCTCCCATACGAACAGGCTCCTGTGCGCAATCACATGTAGCACCTGTCCCTCCCGGTAATGGCCTGATACGGGCGTGCACGCTGCACGGACATGTTAGCCCCGTGTGAATGAGGCCTTAGGGTTACCAGTCTTTTACTGATTCAACATACAGAGACAATACATGTACCTATACAGTTTCTATGTATATCATCTTCACTAAGAATGTTAGAGATTTATGTTGTATTACAGTCCCCTTGATGTCGGGTTGTCATGAGGAAGGCTGGAAGTGTGTTTTGCGGTAACCCAATGTAAAATGCACAATTTACAGCCAATTATAGTGCACCACAATGCACAGATGTGTGCTGTGGTGCGTTGCTTTGGCAAAAATGGTGCAGGGGGCATTAACGGCATTTTTAAAATGACTAAGCTGCTTCAATGCAGCAAAGGTTAATACACAAACACCTGCATGTTGACCTACCTCAGCAGTGTGAACGGAGCCTTAAACTGGCCATACAGTGCTCGAATGTCGGCGTAGTCCTGCTCAACAAAAATAGATTATTCAGTTGACTGTTGTTAAAGTAGCTGGGTGGAAAATTGTCACCAGAACTGTGACTGCAGCCAGTCAGCAGCAGTCATTGTTAAGGTATAATGACAGCCGCGGACGCAGGCTCTCTGCATACAATTAGCTGACGGGGAATTCGTCCATCCACACTGTTTACCATAGATGGAGGAATCTCTTAGATTTCTTTCATTAATCCTGCAGGTTGACTGAATGGAATCTAGAAGTATATGGCTAAGCGTTTTTACAGAGTACAACCGGAGATGAACTGCATCATTCTGGAGCAGTTGTGAGTACCATGTTAGGTCAAGCATGCAATTATATCCGTATTGGGACAACTGACAGCCATAGAATTGGCTTTTTTTATGCCTCTTACCACTGATTACTGAACCCAAACAGGTCTGCAGTGGCAGATAAGAGGAAAAAAGCCTTCCTGCGGCTGCCTAGCTTGAGGAACAATATCTGCTTATTATTCATATCCACATACTATGCCTATACCAGTATGAACTTGCTTTATGTATTGCTTCAGCTTGTAATTGTTAATACATGCTAAGGGTATATCCATAGTTTCTCACAAATAATAATTGCGATGTTTTTATGTTTTTCTATTTGTGGTTGCATACATCGCTCACACATACAGTAGGTAGTAAGTGTCACCATGAATCCCAAGTGTGTTCCATTCTCTTGCCTCTAGCAGTACTGTACTCGTGGCATAGGACTACTTTGTTTTATATTTACTAATTACATCCCTTGGAATCGGTTTTATGCAAAGTTCAGAGGAACAAACATTTTCATCAAGGACTTGTTCTGTAATGCTGGAAATGAGTCACCACTCATCCAATTGCCTTTCTCCATTTTACTGAGGGGAGTATCTGGTTCACGTGAGACGAGAAGACTGCCATCTATGTCCCTAAGCAGGGTCCGGGGGGCTTTGACATCACCTGTTACCCCACATATAACACTGTTATTCTGGCATTTTGACACATCTTCTTCAGCTATGTAACTTGAACAACACGCACCCTGTCCCAGGAACTACTTACTATAAAATCTTAGTGGCTGAGCAATGAAGTAGTACGTTTCTAGTGACCTAGCCAGAGCTACTGAAATGTGGGATGCAGGCAGTACTCCCATACCAGGCAATCTGGTCAGCAGGGGGGCCCAGCAGGAAGCAACATTTCCCAGCTAATTGGATCTCTAAGCTAAGAGTCACCAGCCAATGAGGTGCAGCATCAGGGCAGGACACTGCATTGCCAGGGTAAAGCGGTGATCACATTTCTAGGATGTGGTGTTCAGGGTCTCCGCAGACAGGCCAGATCAAGTGATCCCAATTCTGGGCTGGTGATTGGACCTTAGGTGGAGGGGGAAGTCAGTGGTCAGTAACAGGTTGGATTAGAGGATGCCATAGGGGACACCAACCTGGAATACAGTATCCTCCTACTGGAGTCTGGCCTGCAAGGTGGAACCCCCCAGGGTGTGCGATTTCACTCCTCCCTGATACACTGTTAGGGGATTGTAACCCTTCCACACACCATCTAAAACAAAAAATCTTTTGGCTTTGCATAGATTTTCCTTAATTTATAATGGTGTTTCAAAAGGAGGGATCAACATGAGCTGCTGATCATTGTGTGCAATGGCTATGCAGCCAGAGCTTATCTGTATTAGACATTTATATAAATACAGCCAAAAGTGTCACAACACAAGGATTGTCATCTCAGTCCAGGATGTAGACGGTGACCCTAAACGATATCTGAACATGGATAACCTTTCTTCTTCTGGGGAGATAATCAGATGAAGTCCTTGTCGAGGGGTGTACTGTGATCTTTGTGTGAGGTAATAAATAGCTGAACGTGTTACACTTGTACATTACATACTGTATAGATATATAAAAATATATATCTGACAGGTCCACTTTTATCAGATCACATTCAAATATATGTACTTATGGGGAGACACCGGGAGGTGCAGGCAGCTGTCAGCTAGTGTGTATTGGGCCCCATGAATTCTAATGCTGACCCTGGACAAATTTTGGTATGTTCTATGGAATCTTTTTTTTTTTTTTCTTCTAGTAATTAGGACTAAAAAAACAACAAATAATCCTAGTTACATGATCCTTACACTCTTACTGTACCATGATCAAGTTATCTAATAGAAGATACTGTCTAGCTTCCAGTATTTATCTGTTGTTGGGTGTCTGTGTCTCCACATGGTTTATTATCCTGAATGATCAGATAACGTCATATAATGTATGTGCTACTGTTTAGAACATTTTGTGATCTAGCCAGCAGAATACTGAAACTGAAAGCGCTCCCTGCAAACCCTATGGCATGAGCCACTGTATGTTACATGCACTCCACTCTTGTCACTTCACACGGGTTTATTAAAGCCGACTTACTATCGTTACACGCCTGCCGGAATAAATTCCTGACCTGTAACAGAGTGCAGAAAAATATGTGACGCGTAGGAGTGCCACAACCGTTAGTACACCTTTTATTAATCTTGACAAAACGTCTGTAGAAAATGGCAAGTGCATTTCGGTGGTGTGTGTGGAGGGGGGAGGTGGGGGAGCTTCATCAGGGCTCATTTTGGTGGTGATTGGTGAAGACATGGACAATAAAATAAAGCCAGGTATACATGGTCTATAGTGGGTGCCGCTGCCAGCACCCTTCTGTCTGGCATCCCTCGATCAGCTGATTGAAGGAGCAGGTTGTAAAATTCTTGGCTGAACGGAGCTTGCAGCCAGTCAGCTGTCAGAATACAATGCAAACATCGGGGGATTAGTCCGCCAACGCTCGTAAGAGTTGATGGAGAAATCCTGTTATATTTTCTTCATTCAGCCTGCAAGTTGAAGGAAGAAAATGTATTTGTGTATACCTGATTTAAGAACAAAAGCATTTGGACTGTGTTGTCACAAAATGCAGCAGTGGTGTCAGGCTGGGTCTGATGCCCTGTTTTAGCTCATTTGCCTTTTCAGGGTCCTATGGAGACACCCTTGTGTGTGCTAGTGAGCTGTGTGTACCTTCCTCAAACCAGCAAGGTAAGCCACTTCACTGCTTCCCTTATCTCTTTTCTGCTCCTCCCTCATTTCTCCTCTTCTCCAAGATAGTAGATGGACAGCTGTTGGAGATTGTGGTCCTGTACTGGACAGGAAGTTCAGGGAAGCTGAGAGAGTTGGGGCCTACTGGAAGCTGGCTCCTTGTTCCCTGTCGCTTGGTGAGGGGGCATGGAGTCCGCTTCCTGGCCAATTAGGAAGCTGAACAGAGTGTAATGACTCGCCGCCTGGCTTCCTGATTGGTCAGGAAGCTGGGTGGGGGGTCATTACCCACCCTGCGGCTTTCTGATTGGCCATAAAGCCGGCTCCATGCTTCCTGGCTAATTAGTAAGCCGGGTGGTGATTCATTACAAGCCGCCCTGCTTCTTTAATTGGACTTCTGGTATTGGTATCGGTGAGTACTGGACTGGAGTTCTCTTTGTTGCTTTTTTTTTTATTCCTCGAGTTAAACTGGCCTATGAGAAGGAGACAAAGTTGAAAAGATTTCAACTGAATGTGAAGACTCTATCGAATGTGTGTTTGTGACCTACATTGCTAAAGTTGCTTTTTTTATTTTGTTTGTTTTTCCCATCGGGTGTAAACGTACTTGTTTTATATTACTTGAGCGTACATCTTTATGCCCGGCGCAAGGAAATATTATATCCTAATCTTAGGCGTGCAGCAGTAATTGTCAAGGAGGATCAGGTCCAGCCAAATCTCGCGCAAACAATCAGCCAGGGATATTGGCTCCTTGTTACAATTACAGGATCCTTACAATTGAGTTGTAAGGTTACAGCACATAATATCCCTACTACTATGTTATAACCTCCACATTGTAACAGGGATAGATACTATAGCAATCAAAGCTTACCTGGACAAATCCCTTTTTATATAGTGTGTGTTGCCTTCTGTCTGCCCATCACTTTCAGCAACTTCCTGCATTCCCAGTGTGCTTTGCATCTCTTTCCCTGCTGCTTGATATAATGCTATCTCAAGACTACATATCCCATCATGCATTGCTTCCAGCAAGTGATGATAATGTTACATTGTTCAGATGCTGAGTTGTAGTTCAGAAGGCAGGCTTTGTGAGAGTTTGGACACAAAGTGCATATTTACAGGACTAAGGGCTAGTTCACAACACAAATAGTGCGTTCTGTTTGTGGTGTGAGCCGGCCGGAATGCACTGAATCGCATCCCGGCCGGCTCCCTGCGTTTAGGGGCAGGAGGGGGCGTGGCGGTGCATTGAAGTCAATGACACCTCAGCCACGCCCCCTGGACACAGTGCGATCGCCCACACCCGAACACGTGGCACATCAATGTCTGCGTTCCGGTGCAGTCAGAATAAAATAGTGCATGCAGCATTTTTTCTGACCGAAAAGCCGGCATTGATGTGCCACACGTTCGGGTGATTGATCTGCGGCCGGGGGTGGGGGGGGCATGGCTGCATGCATTGACTTCAATGCACTGCTTCGCCCCCTCCCGTTCCTGAACGCTGGGAGCCGGCCAAGATGCGATCCAGTGCGTTTAGGCACCAAATCGGGCCAGAACGCAGTGTTTGTAGTGTGAACTAGCACTGAGTAAAATGGTATCGGTACATTTGAGGAAGTCCATCTTATAGGCATCATCAATAAGTTTACAAACCTTCTAGATCAATATAGTTATTAGGAGTGGGATCGAACTTATGGAAATTCTATCTAGAAAAGCATACTTATTTTTAGTTTTTGACAATAGGTACCCTGTAAATCTTGTAATGGACCCTGAACTTGTGGATACATGCCTGTGCAACCTCCTCATGTGTCTAGCACGGGTCCCATGCACATGATAATTGAAATGCATCCCTCCAGGGCTCATTTTTAAGGCATGTAATGCCTTGCTATGGACACTTACATACTGTAGACATCCCGCAGCATCTAGGTGCCTAAAAGCATGGAATTGTGTGTAAATGCAGCTAAACACAGGGAAAAAGTGATCTGGGAAGTATAACCTCTCCTGTGTTTAATGGAGGCCCAAGTGCATGGGGCTTTACAGCGAGGGAATAGGCCAATTTGAAAATGTTTATAATCTAACTGCTGCTGATATACGCTATGCGAGGAAACCTGTTAAAATATAGGTGTGGAGGTGTTCAGTTATTAGTGGCACAAAGGATGATGTAATTGTCGCTGCTCACTGCTATTTCAGATATCTTGGATACTGTTAGTCCAGTCATTCATTAGCTATGACAAATCGTTTAGCTAACACAAATGCGTGTGCCCTGCCTAGTCTCATTTTCTTAAAATAAACCTATTACAAACCTGGATGGTACAAAGTGAGAAAATCATGCATTACGTTGCCACACTGTAACACACGGTAGGTACATTGCACAGTTCTGTGTGTTCGTCGCTGCTGGACAAGAAACTACACATGCCAGCTCCCCCCGCACATAGTTTTTTTTTTTTTTTTTTTAAGCCCAGGGGGCTAGCGGGTGGGGTTTTTGGGTT
>NW_017306569.1:1325383-1334456 GCF_000935625.1 Nanorana parkeri
ACAAAAAAACAACACATGGCAGATCCCCCCCCCCATATTTTTTTTTTTTTTTTTTTAAGTCCATGGGAGCTGCAGGAGAGGATTCTGAGGAGGACCCCTGATGTAGTTAGTCGCTAGGCCTGCCCAGGGGTCCTAGTAACCAAAGACCGTAGGGGAGGACCTCTGACATCATTGGCTGCTAAGACACCAGCAGCCCTAGCAACCAAGGACTGAAAATAAATGTGGTCTAAGCTTGGACTGATTGCCGACCTGCACAGGGCTATGGCTTGCAGTGGATGCATCGGCCTTGGAGGTCAGTGCATCCACTGTGAGCCAGCAATAATGGAGCACAGGCCGGCAGGCCAGACAACCACTGACTCAGTAAAATGCCCTGGTTTGCCTTAGTTGGTGAGTCTGTTCATCAGATCAGAGTAAAGGACCGACCCGAAGGCTTTGGGAAAGACAGGAGCAGGACCATCTAGAGTTTTCAAGGAAGGTTGACATTTCTTTATAAATTTGCTTTGAATTGCTAGGGGGAAGGGGAAAAAGGAACTACGATTGCTCTATTCCTTTATTCCTTGGCCCAATCCCCCCCCCAGCAGTCGGTTCTCTTCTCCTTTCTATGGTGCTCCGGGTTGTGGGTGGGCCCTCATCCTCACTTAGTCATCGTTCACACATGGGCATGTCATGGGCTACCACTGCACAGCAAGGGTAAAGTGCTCATTTTGTCTGGGGGCACTTTTGTGCGCATTTGATGCAAGTTCACGAAACATGCACGAACGTGGAACACAGAGCAAACCAAACACGGGAAACAAATGCCTGCAAAACGTTTAGGTGTAAATGGGGGCTTGCATTGTAGGACTGCTTGTTTTGCACTGTATGTGGTGATCTGAAACCAAATGCACGGAGAGGAGAATCTGCTTTGGGGAACTGGTTGTGCAGCTGGGGAGGAAGCGTGTGGGAGCGAGAAATAAGGCAAGCAGTTGCTTTTGATGTTCCCCCTAGGCAAGTTCAGCTTTTATGTGAAGCACGTGTATTATTAATAATTAAATTTTGTAGTAGTTTATTTACAAAACTATCAAAAATACCTGACTGTATTTAATGTAATCTTGTAGTAACCTGGCTGAAAATGTGCTTCATTAAGGGCCCATTTACACTTTGCCACTCTGGGGCTTTGAGTTAAAGAACTCCAGGATTGTGCACAATTAAATGCTCGTTTTTCTCTAGGGGTGACAATAGAGAAGTACGATCCTTGGTACTGCGTCCTTCGGCAGTGACTGCTCACTTGTCCCACCCTCCTTTCCGGCTGTGGAATGTCCCTCAACTTCTTCACGCCTCCTAAACCTTTATTAGATGTGATGTCACGGGTCCCAAGATTGCTGGACCCTTGGGGTGAAGAGGCTGCGGGGACTGGTATTTCTTCTTTACGTTTGCCCCTAGACAAAACGAGCAATAAAGCCTTGCAGTAGGGTGGTAGCCCTCACTGCAAGGGTTACTTTTTTGCAGTCCTGGAGTTCCGCTTTAAAGCTGCGCATTCCATGATTGAACTGTCAACAGGCCAGAATGGAAAAAACAAAATTCAGGAATGCAGCTTTTCAGATGAAATGCACAATGTATATAACAATTGCAGGGTGCGTTTAGGGTGTCAGTAAGAATGGCACCCTATCACACCTACTTGTGTTACTGCAAGTGTCACCGTACTGCCACAGTGTGACTGGACCTTGGTAGGGCGCATGCACCAGTGATCCATGTGTGAACTGAAAAGTTTACTAAATATAAATATTTAGAGCTGCAGCTAACGATTATTTTCAAAATCGATTAGTTAGCCGATTATTAAGTTCGATTAATCGGTTAATCGGATAAACAATAATAAAAAAATGCGGAGAAAATGTTGGGCTCTAACGTGATCCCGGTCCCGGTCCCGCAGACGTCTAAACCCCGGGTC
The DNA here is from genome assembly GCF_000935625.1 of Nanorana parkeri. NCBI lineage: Eukaryota > Metazoa > Chordata > Amphibia > Anura > Dicroglossidae > Nanorana > Nanorana parkeri. The sequence continues at coordinate 1,327,308 of NW_017306569.1, forward strand.
CTGCAGGCCTGGGATGAACTCTGGGGATCCAATGATCGGGAGAAGCGGAGAAGGCGTAGGGGAGATCCGTCTGGAGTCAAACACCTTGCGCGCTATCTGCCATGTCGTTCCCACCGTCGGATGCGTGCGGATCGAGGCGGGCACCCCTTGACACCATGGAAGAGTGGTAAGAGGGACAGAGGATGAGCCCTAACTGCCTTTATTTAGTCAGGACACTGGGGTGGACATGCTCTATAACTCTTGGAAGTCTGCTTATTCATAACCTCCATTGTTAATTTCTAATATACAAGTGACCTATGTCAAGTTTGGCTCACTCCACTAAGCTATAACAATTGTCATTTTACTATAATTTGGTGTGTGCTGAAAATGAGACTTGTGTAACTGAAAGAATAACAATTGTTGTGGCAAATAGCATGTGTGTTACAGCTAGGTTAATTTTATTTTATTTTTTTCCTTAGCTACAGCTAAATTAATTTGTCCTATTGTCTGACTACATCAGTTATTGTTTGTTTCATACAGGGATCAGTTTCTGCTGTGTTGCATGGGAAGTGATTTTCTGTTATGTCGCAAGTGCTCTCGAAATCTTAAAATAATAAAGCTCCATTAACATCTACGTGATCTGAGTTTAGCCAGATGATTTAGAGCCTTCTTTTGTGCCTTTGTACATACGAGTCGCCCGTATTTGGCCCCACATACTTTGAAATGGGAGTGCCTGGAAAAACGTGTGTAAAGCATTTTTCAGGCAGTCCTATTAAAGTCTGAGGCCAGAACGCACAATTTGTCCCAAAAGAATCTCCTGTACTTTTTCAAGCTTCGCTAGATTGGTAACCTAATGCTCCGCTGTAAACAGAGGCCATTGAATATAATAGGGTTCCTCTTGTTTTAGCTTTGACACACTTGGGGAAGAGAGCTACAGGAACTGCTGTCTTTATACTGTTAACCAAGGGTAGCATGTAACATGAGCTCAAGAAGAAGGATCTCTTCCAGTTTAAAGTGACGCTAAACTCAGGCATTGTATCTTAAAAATGCATTCAGGTACCTTTTTTTAACTATTAACAAAACATGTGTCTTATTTGTGTATCACTCAGCAGTAGATCCTCAAATCATCTCTGAATTGATGCTTGCACTTTCCTTCCTTTGGGAGGGCGGCTACTTTTGTTCCCCATGGTCCCTGTGTGTGTTGTAAAGTAGCCAGCACTCTAAGCTCGTTCCTGTGATGGACCACAATCTCAATACAAATTTAGTAAACTAAACGTGAGATTGTTGTCCATCATGGAAGCGAGCTTGGAGAATGGCTACTTTACAACACACACATGGGACCATGGGGAACAAAAGTAGCCACCGTCCAGAAGGAAGGATAGTGTCAGCATGAATTCAGAGATGATTTGAGGATGTGCAGCCGAGTGATAACAGAAGAGCCACATTTGTGTTAATAGGTAAGGTACTTGAATGTAATTTTGTGAGTTTAGTGTCACATTACTGCACATTCAAGTAACTCCATTTGTCATTTCTCCCTTGTATTTAAAGGAGAACTATGAGGTGAGTGATTTTCACTCAACCTCATAGTTCAAGCCCACTTGTGACAAGGAAACTGTCACAGGTCGGCTCAATAGATCGGGAAGTGAGCGAACACATACCGTCGTTTGCTCACTTCTCGATCATCTCCCTGCAGAGAGCCGTGACTGTCACTCACGGCTCCCTGCAGGGATCCCCCCCCCTCCCCTGTCCGATCCTCCAGCGCTGACTGGCAGAACGGACTTGGGAGGGGGCGGGTACAGCTGGCTCTGCCTCTAGATAGGCATAGCCAACTATCACTCGCGCAGCTGGGTGGATCTCGACAGTAATGTCGGGATCTGTCCTGGCTGCGGCGATCTCCAGTATACCGTGATCTATAGCTCGCGATATACTGAGCTTTGGGTCACTAGTTTATGTCCTCCCGTGACTCTTAGGAGAACTATGGGGAAAAACACTTACCCCATAGTTCTCCATTAAAATACTTTGGTTTGGATGGTGTATGACAAATTCTTGGAACTCAAAGAATCTAGGAAAAGCAATGTGTGTTAGATACTCTGTTAGTGGGAGAAAGGGAGAGCAAACTGCTACAGGTGTTAAGAGCAGGCACAAAAGCTACCATATCATGCTTTTGGCAGCCTTCCACATCTTCCAGTCATGACCGACTCTCTGTTTTACACGTGCATAACTTTTACACAATAAACTTACGGTTGAGCAGGAAGCTATGCAGATTAATCATTTTGGATTTTTATTGGTGCAGAACCGTTTGCATGTTGTTTTTAAAAACCAATAGTCATAACCTGTTAGGTTTTCTTTAAGCCTATCCCAGGCTAAATATCAAAAGATTGCTGTCTCCAACAAAAAATATGCAGCTCCTTTCCCCAGTCTAATAGAGCCCTTCTGGTGCTTTACCAAGTAATATCTGACACCCAATTCTCCTGCTGCCAGCATGTTTCAACTCCTGGTTTTCAGTTGTGAGGAAACATTTTGATGCTTCTCCTTTTTGTAGCCAAAATCCAGCACTTAATTGTCAGGATTGAGCATCCACCGCAGATCCACTTTAAGGCCTCCTTCAGAGGAGCAGCTGACTCTACCACCCTCCGAAAAGCGATCCACTGCGGATTTGCTTTTCAAATGGACGGTAGTGTCTTCCACCCCTCTGAATGAGGCCTTTTTAGATGTGTTTACAATGCCTTTTGCCTTTTTACTTTTATGGATGATGAGGTAAATAACAATCAAGTATGTTGTTATCCCACCTTTATAAAATATGTAACAGTCTAATACAGTTTGTAGTTGATTCAGTGCTCGCGCAGACCCAGGTAAGCAGTTGCAAGACATTTAAAAGCATCAAGCTGCCCCCCCACCTTCTTTTTTTTTTTTTTTTCTCCTGTGCATGGCAACCAATCAGCTACTCCTTATTTTATTTTCAAATCTTGACTAATCAAACTGAAGAGAGAAGCTGATTGACTGGTAGCCATGTTTTCTATCTATCTCACACCCATCAGCCATAATTATCATTACAATGACACCTGGTAGTGGGTGTATATACACATACATATGTGCCATGCCTGGACGGGTCAGGGCTGTTTTTGGTGGAAAAAGGAGGACCTACACAATAATAGGTGGGCAGTCATAATGTTATGGCTGATCAGTGTATATATTAAGTTTATTTGGAAAAATCTAATTAGATCATTCAGTAGACTTGATAAATGTCACTTTTAAATTTTGTTTCATTTTAACACTCAATTTTGGAATGAATGGAGTTTTGACCATAGATACCCTTTAGGGCCTGTTCACATGAGATCAGGTGCTGATCAGCAGACGTGGAGCTGAGAGTAGTTCTGGCCATGAAAGAGTGAACAAATGTTTGTGGAAGCATTGTGTATTTGTATCCTCACAGTAATGCTCCTATTTTGTTTATTGTTTCAGGAAGTTTAAAAGAACGTTGCCATAGCTGGTGTGAAACATGAGAATAGCAGGTATGTGGATTGTGGTTTCTTCAGAGGCTAAGATGTAGTATTTCCAACTGTGTGATCTTATTCCACAGTATCTCTGTATCCCAAGTAGTTACACGCATCACTTAAAACAGGTTACACAGGTTCCATGAAACCTGCTCAGTGTAGCCTCGTGAGCTGATAAAGAGAGCTTGTATAGAATGTAGAACACATTGCGTATGTTTTTATATGTCATTAGGAAAACCCTTTTCTCCGTGGCATTCAGCTCTGCATACTATACCATCACCCATGCCAGCCTGCTTGACTGTTTGGATGTTTGTTGGCCATTTTGAGATATACAAGAGCATCCTTGTATGGAAATGACAGGGAAATCCTCAGAGTTCTTTAAAAGGCATGAAAGCACATCTTACTGAGGGACTGTAGGACACAACCAGTATGACTGGCAAAACCTTGTGTTTGCCTGTCGGTACGCTTTTTGAGCTTAGGGCGACGGGAGGACGCTAGTTTGTGTCCTCCTGTTACCCTAAGGAGAACTATGGGGAAAAGCCCTAACCCCATAGTTCTCCTTTTTAAAGGACCCATGCCCTTAAAGGGTATTTGCTATAAACCTCCAAATATAGGGGAAGAGGGAGAAGTCAATCTTCACTCACAGATAGGAATAGCTGGAAGAACTTAAAAAGCAAATGCATACATGGTCATAAAAACAAAGAATGTGCACTTATTGTTTTGCACTGGAGCTAGTAAAGCATTGGGCTGTGACAATGTTTCATGTTACATGCAACATGGTCCAACAGGTAAACGTAGCCAAATAATTCAGTAAAGCATAAATTGACAACCAATTCCTTAAACACGTTTCATTTGTCCGCAATCCCTATTTTTATACCCTGAAGTTGAGGAGGTAATGTTAGCTGCTCTTTAAAATGTGATCCATTTTTTTTTTTTTTTCCTTTCCTTAAGTGTAGGATGTGTTATAGGCTATTCTAGACAAGTGTTGCAGACAAGTATCCAGAAGACTTTATATAATGTTCTTAAATGTTTGTCAGGTGCCAATCGCCACTTTAGAAATAGGAGATGCTCCTGCAGACTTGTGACACTTTTGTAACCAAATATTTATTGGGTTTTCAGGGTAGAAATCAGCATTTTATACAGCATTTGCCAGCCACATAGGCAACATAATTTGGTCAATAGTATGGTAATGCAAACACTATGTATCAACATAAATGCAATAGAAGACAAAAGGAAAGGAAAGAAAAGAGAACAAGTAGGGGGTCAATCGGTCAGTCAGCTTCGATTTGTGGTTTGGGTCCATTGCACAGGTCCTCGGTTCGCAACTAAGGGCCCCACATTCATTACCCCTTGACTCTATAGACCACATCACAGGCGGTGGAGGGTGTTGATATCCAGATCGGGGTGATTATGTATAATCCATGGTTCCCAGATTTTAAGAAATTGGGCATGTGTATCGGTGAGGACACATGATAACCGTTCATTTAAGAGAACATTATCCAATCTATTGGCAAACTCCCGGTACGGGATAAATAGTTTTTTCCAGTTTCCCGCTAAGGTTAATTTGACAGCAATGAATATTTGGTAAGCCAGAGCACCCTGAGATTTATTCAATCCGGGTACTGAGGCATGAAGTAGAGCCTGTGTTGGGTCTTTAGAGATATCTTTGGGGCGAATAGAGTCGAAAGTAAACAAAATATTCTGGTCCAGAACCGAGCAGCGAAGGGGCAGGACCACCAGGTATGTAACATGTCCACCGGGGTCGAGCATCCTCTATAGCAATTAGTAGATGATGACGGATACATTTTAGCTAAACGAGTTGGAACTAGGTACCACCGAAACAATACTTTATAGGCAACCTCAGAATTTGTCACATTACTGGAACACCGGGAAATATTTTTCCACACCCCCTTCCAATCATGATCAGACCAATGCAGACCCAGGTCTGCGGACCATTTGTTAGAATAAGAATGGGAACTAATACGAGTTAAGGAATTCAGAGTAGAATATAAAATTGACACCTGTTGAGGCCCTCCTGGTGCATAAAGGCAGATGTACTCGAAGCAGGTAAGTGGGGCATTTAAATGTCTACGTGCCTGCATAGAGGATACCCAGTGCTGCAGTTGAATAAACCTAAACATTTCTGCATCAGGAATCTGTTTGTGCGTTTTAAGATGACCAAGTTGGAGTACTTCAGTGAGTCCCACACTTTCAAGGTATGTTTCATCGGAGGACTGAGAGCGGGGTCTATCTACGGCTGGTAACCAGGGGAGTGCTTGTAAAGGAATTGGGGAGCAGTGGGGAATTTCCAACATGGTCCATAGTGGGACCACTAGTTGTGCGGTGAATAGCAATTAGCAGTAGCAGTTGGGATGCTTGGTAGTAGAAAAGGATATTCGGAAGGCCTATCCCCCCTTCTCGTTTGTGCCTATATAATGTGGACCTTGGGACCCTGGGGCGTAGTGGGTGCCATATAAACGACAAGATGTTCCTTTGGAAAGTTCGTAGGATAAAGGATGGGACTGCTATCGCCAACACTCTGAAATAGTACAGTAGCTTAGGGAGCTTACTAACAGGGATGAGGGGTGTACGGAGTCCCCCTTGCGCAATGAATTATACATGTCCGTTAACCTAGGTGCCAATATGGGTGCCAACTTTTTGTAGTAAAGGGTTGAAAACCCATCTGGGCCGGGGGCTTTAGATATTTTAAGGGATTTGATTGTATTCAGCACTTCCTCCTCCGTTATTTCTAGATGAAGTTGGTCAAGGGATGCCGGTGGGATAGTAGGGAATGGGAGGTCCTTAAGTAGTGCGCCCGCTTTGAGTTCATCAAATGAATTAGAGGCAGAGCAGAGCTTAGTTACATTTTCTTGGAACAAATGAAGGATTTTGTTCGGGTTTGCTGTAATATTTCCCTGTGGGGTTCGAAGTCTAAGGGGTGCAAACCTATGTGGGAGTGCATTTAGTTTTCTAGCTAGCATGGAGCCTGGTTTATTTGATCTGGAGTAGAATTTGTGTTTATACCATCTAAGGAGCTTCTCAGAGGGCTGATCTAGTAGGAGATTCAATTTCGTTTTAACGGTATTCAATTGTGTCAGTGAACGCCTATCCTGCTTATCCTTCAGACAGGTAGTGAGTTCCTCTAGTTTAGTATAAAGTTTGTTTACCTTCCTTTCTAAACAAAACCGAGGATGATGGCTTTAGAGTTTCCATCATTTTAGTTGCAGTGGCAGTTTTCATATTTCTGTCCTGTGACATATTTAAATGCTGGAGTAGTTTGAAAGTCCATGTGAGCAAGCCCATAAAATAAATAAACTATACTTTTTAAAATACAGGTTCTTTTGGGGTTTTTTTTTTTTTTTTGCAATCTGCAGAGCCATTCGCCCTGCAAATCTCTGTAAAGGTTTGTTCTGTGCAAATAGAGGCAGATTCTAGTTGAAGTTCAAATGAAGTAAATACCGCCTTATGGCCTCAAGATGGAGCTGAGGTTCATAGGAGAGAAGTATTTATTTCCTACTCATTAGCTCCATCTAGTGGCCATAATGTGGTACTTTCCAAATCTTACATTCGACTGAGAAAAGAAAATTCAAGACCAATGGCTCTGCAAATAGTTTTTTTTTTTAATAGGTGTGTGTGTGTGTGTGTGTGTGTGTGTGTGTGTGTGTGTGTGTGTGTG
>NW_017306569.1:1334628-1342666 GCF_000935625.1 Nanorana parkeri
CCACCTGCCAGAGATTGTTCCTTTGTCTATTATTTGGATGTATCTCATAAATTCAAAATAGACACATAAATTAAAGGTGCACAAACAACACCACCTATACGTTTTTTTTTTAAAAAAAAGCACATTTTGCTACATTTCACGAAACATTACACAATCTCCCTCAGGTCCCCTCTCTGGTGTCAGAATGCGGAAGTGATGTATGTTACATCACTTCCGCATTCTTTTGTCACTCTCCAGCTTCAGATGCTGGAGATAAGCTGATGATCATCAGCTTCTTTGGGGGGTCCTAGGTGACATTAGCGGTCTTGGAGACCCCTGATGTCTCCATAAAGAGGACCTGTCACATATTTTGCTATCGCATAGAAGGGTTTCTTAGCCCCCTATGTGATAGCAATAAAGTTAAGTGAAAAAAAAAAAAGTTTCCCCCCAAAAGTTACACATAAAAGAGAATTAAAGTCCCCCCTCATACATACACGCAAGCAAACATGCGTCATGTGCGAAAACGATAATTGCGCCCATTACGCCACACATGTTACATATCGTCGCGAACATCGGAATGTGAGCAATACTTCTAGGGCTATCAATCACTGATAACAACACTAAACTGATGAGCGGTAAAAGCTTTTAAAGCGTCGCCTATGGTCCATTTTGGGTATGGTAGTTTTAGCGATTTCACGCAATTTTAAAGCTTGACGTGTTTGGTGTCTATTTACCCGACGTGACCCCCAACTTTTATATTTTACCAAAAATATGAATAATTATCATTGTTTCCTAACCTAATGAAAAAAAATAATTTCCCCCAAATTTTCAATAATTTTTCCTTTTAATATAGCAAAACATAAAACCCCCAGTGGTGATTAAATACCACCAAAAGAAAGCTCTGTCTGTCCCCAATAAATGGTAGACAATTCATTTCAGTACAGCGTTGCATGACCGAATAAACGTCAGTCAAAGTACTGCAGTGCTAAATACTGAAAAAAAAATAGCCTGGCCAGGAAGGGGGTGTAAACACCTGGTCTTCAAATCACCTTTTCATGTAAATAACCTTGGCAAACTTCAAAATAGAACAGTTGAAAAGAATAAACATTCTCTTTAACATGCCTATATACACAGGGAGGCAGTTGGGGACAGTTACAATCTTCCTGCTCAGTCACCTGTATCTTCCGCATTGCTTCTAAACCGTAATCTTCAGCTAAGACCATTGTTTTGTGCTTGGCCTGTGCAGAAGAATTAAAGAAGTGGGATACAGACACCTACCAGTGTCCTTTTATAACATTGATGATTTAAAAGATAAACTATTCTTTTAGGAAGATATTTTGCCCAATTGCAGGCAGTTAAAATATACGCCAAGGAGCATTTGAGATGGCTAACACACACCAGGGATACTTGGTGGACACTGGGATACATAATTTAATAAAGCTAAGAAATGCTGCTACAGGCAACACACCTGTTTTAAGTATTACCTCCATATTGTGTTCTTCATGACTTATAGTTGCAGTTTGAACTGTCCAAGTGACCTGCTAACAAGAAGCAATTTCTTGAAACCAACAACTCCATTGTGATTGAGTGTCTTTACTCCTTTATTATAAGAATATAAAATACAGTACTTTAGTGTACTGAAGTACTTTATCTTAAGTATTTGTTTTGCATGGACTGACTCCAGAACTGTGATTTTTCATTCTGGTTAAACAGTGCTCCCTGCTGGCAGTTAAAGTAGAACTGAAGCCAAAGCATAATATTTTTTTTTGGATAGAATAAGGGAGGTTGGTAACGTGTGTGTGTGTGTGTGTGTGTGTGTGTTTGGCCAAGCAAAACAAATGGCAAACGCACTCATCAACTTATCACCAGCTTTAAGGCAAGGTGCAAATGGAAGGGCTTTATACAGTACAACAGCAAAAAGTTTCCCAGCACACTCACCAGCCAGCATGGAAAACATTTTGTCTACCACTAGGGTTAAAACCAGAAGTTTAGATACAAGTCTTCTGCAGAATATGTGAAAGCCGCACCGCCTAGCCAAGGCACCTCCTATATAGTGCGGTCCTAACTCTAACCTATGAGAGTCTCCATCTTGGAGCACATGTAGCAAAAGATAAAATTGGGTGAAGGTTTGCCAGGAGGCAGCCCAACCTCCTTGAAGGCACAGGGACACACAAGAGGGCCCTGCACATCACAATGGGGGCCTCAGCTGCCGTTTAGGAGCCCATTTCCCACCGATGTATGTGTGTTGGCATGCGTGCACAGCAGGTGTAAATGAGCCCACAATAATTTGAAGAATTACTGGCTTTTAATTTTGTTTACTTTTATATTAACAATCTGATATTTTTGTTTTAAATCCTAAATAAAAATACTTTAAAATGTTGTCCTTTTTCATTTTGTTTTTTATAAAAGTAGTAGCTAGATTAAAGTCCTCTAACACTGCTTTTTGTTTAATTTCTTTTAGGAGCTATAAAATTTGTTGTAGCAGTAGCAGCCTTTTTACTCACCTTTTATGTGATATCCCAAGTATTTGATCTTAAAATGGATTCCAATTTAGGAAAATTTTTGGGTAAGTGTATTCTATATGTTTCTTTCCTTTTCATGTGATCTCAAAATGTAATATATCATATGTGTATTTGTTATCATTACTTATTTGTAAATGTAGCCTGTTCTCTTTTGATTGCTTTGCTTCCGTGAAAGAACTGGTGATCCTGCCAGTCCCCCTTCTGTCCTATTGCAATCTGACCACACAAGGTACGAATGCAGAGCCATCCTAGTGTGGCCAGTGTGCGTCTCTGCCTTCTGCTTTGGATCGCCAGCTTGGAAGCTGCCTTTTACTCCTGTAGTCAGATTGCTGTTGACACCCCTCTTCCTGCCCAACTCTGAGGGTTAGTTCACACCATCAGCATTGCGTTCTGGACCGGGAACGCACTGCGGCCGCCTCCCTATTTTGCTGGGCGGGAGGGGGCGTGGTCGGCCATTGAAGTGAATTGCACCGTAGCCACGCCCTGCAGTCGCAATGTGATCGTTCACACGGCAACCGCAAACCACATTGTGCCTGCAGTGCGTTCCGCGCGGTGTGTTCAAAATAGTGCTTGCGGTTGCCGTGCAGGCTATTGCGGCCGCAGGGCGTGGCTACGGTGCCATTCACTTCAAAGGCACGCCCCCCTCCTACCCAGCAAAATGGGGAGCCGGCCGCAATGCGGGCAGTGCTGATGGTGTGAACTAACCCTGAGAGCAGCTGGGATATGTGGGGATGACAGAAGCGTGCATCTCTCTGTCTGCTACTTGGACGCTACAGAGCGCAGTGCATAGGTCACAAGTGGCAGGTTTTCATTGCAAGGGTTCACATACACCTTAAGAGGCCGGTAAACATGTGTGAAAATCCACTTTGGGACTCTGGACTGAAAATAAAAGAAAACGGCATGAGAAAAAATTATATTTTTCATGGGCAACAAACGCAATACCATACCAGTGCATATTTTGCTGGTTTGTAAATGGCCTGGTGGGCCAGATTCGGCCCCCTGGGCCTTGAGTTTGACACGTGCTCTAAGGTGTTTATTTGAATAGCAGCTTTTTGAGATTGGTGAAAATTCAGTCTCCCATGATCACAAGCCCTATAAAGACTCATGTGAAAAGCAAACATTCTATAAAAAAAAGTTGTCTGCAAAAGATTCTTAGTACTTACCTTTCTGGCAGGGCAAGTCCTTTCTTTGCACTTTTCAAGAGCTATGGATTCCAGCATAATTTAATCCAACACTTCTGGGTGTGTCTATGCCTTCCTCCCACAATGCCTACTGTGGTTCCATCCACTGGCTCCTAGTCACTACAGGGCACAGTAGTGAAGTAGGGGCTAGGAGGAGGAACCACTGAGCACTCCTTTGTGGATTTACAACAGGTGTTTAAAGGTTGGGGTCCAAAATAGTAGTAGGTGATTTTAGGTCTCCAGAAAGTGACTGGGATTTACTTTCAGTGGTTCTTCAATGTACATCACTAGATCCTATGATGACACTGGTAGTAGCACTGGTGGTGTGCAGTACTACACAGGTCAGGTCCTCAAAAAATAAAGGGTGGGTCACATTCTCACCTATTCGGTTAAATAATGCTTAGAGCTCTAATGATGTGTAACATTCAACAACTCCTGACTAATGGGATTTCGGTTCCCTGAAGCAAGATAAGTGAAAGGTGAATCCTGCCAGGTCTCTGTGGGCAACTGCATTTCGCCTTACTGAAGACCACGACCACACTTTAGTCAATTTTAAATGCTCGTTTTGTAAATGTGCCAGTGTTTTTGGCTCTTTGTTATTTATAAGTAGAAAACATATGTGTCTAAGCTTGCATTTCTTAAATGTTGATCCTAATACATGTCGTATGTTTGTACTTTAGCTCGATCAGCCCTGGATAATGTGGCACATCCCAGTAAGTAAAGTTAACCAGTTATCTGTTTTTATGGAAATTGGTTCATTTGGGGTACTGTTATCATTTCCCCTACTACATTGATTTGATTGTGCTTTACTTCATTTTCTGTCGCATTTAAAATACAAACCTTAAATGGCAATGCATACTATCAGCAGTTTTCCCTTAAATTCAGTCATATTGTTTCTCTGAGAATATTCACACAATTAGCTGACACAATGTGTAGAATTGTATTGCTGGACAAATATCTGTCATCCATGAACACATTTTCAGCATTTAGGCTGTTCTTTTTCTGATGAGAACAGCACTAGGAGTGTCAGTTTCTTGAAGTGATATGCACATCCTTTCAGATAAGCACATCCTTTTAGATGAGTGCTATTCATTGTTGTACTCTGCATACTTGTTTCCCTTGGTAGGATGCTTGAGGGTGCCCTGGGTCTTTTTTAGGATTATAGATACTCTTGCATGGGTTACTATCTGCATATGATATTACAGACCACCTGTTGGCCTTTATTTTAAGATTTATTTCAAATCCAATTTACAAATGTTTTTTGTATGTCAGAGGGGAAAATATATGTTTTTGCAGCATGTTGTTTTTCATATATATGAATGCCATGGCAATTCTGTTGGTAGCTTTAGACTTAGACCTGTAAAGATAATCAGGTCAGAATGAAAGGACATTATGCTGACACACACTAAGGCCTTTTTCTCTCCCGTTAATTGAAGGACACAGGGCAACAGATCGTAGATCCTGTATGGTAGGGTAATATCGCCACCTGCAAGGGCAATATGCCCTTCCTGCTGTGTCCCTACGTCCCAGGACTCCTGCCCTGGCCAGCGGTGTGCCTGGTTGTGGACACTATGGGGGCTTAGGTCGGCTATGGGTGTCTACTTAGCCCAGGGGTGCCGCGGCCGCTACTCGAGGCACGTTGGCGGTTACGCTTCGCCGTTTGTTCTGGTTTACGTGCTGGGCGGCTGACCAGGCTTCTACAAACATTCTAACGGAGCTTCCCTTCGCTGTGGACTGCCTGTTTGGCACCACCTTGGACTGGATCGGCTCTTGGCGGACTTTTGGCTGACTCACGTCTCCGACGCTTGGGTTCGGGAGCTGGTTTCCTCTGGCTACAAGATCGACTTTCTGCCCTGTCCGGTACACAGATTTTTCTCGTCCACCTCAGGCCTTTCCCCTCTACGCCTGGCGGATCTTCATCGCGCAGTGGTGGGCCTCTTGTCCCGGGGGTGGTCGTGCCGGTTCTGTTCTCGGAACGGTTGTAGTGCTTTTATCCACATCTGTTCACTGTGCCTAAGTGAGAGAGGGTTCGGTCCATCCTGGGCCTCAAACGCCCACACTCTTTTGTGCGGGTCTGTCGTTTACGCATGGAATCAATTCGGTCCGTGGTGATATGACCTGTTTGCCTCCATCTACATCAAGGAGGCCTACCTTCCTGTGCCTATTGCGTGTCTCCTCAGCGATATCTTCGTTTCGCGGTGGGGGAAGAGCATTTCCAGTTGTGGCGCTGCCTTTCGGCCTTGCGTCGCCCCCGCGGGGGTTCACCGAGGTGCTTGCCTTGGTTCTGGCGCTCTTGTGTTGCCGGGGAATCTCGATCGTGGGGTATTTGGACGATCTGCTTCTGCGGAGTTGCACTCCTCTCTGGTGTCGGCTCGGGAGGTCACGGTGCGCTCCTTAGAGTAGTTCGGGTGGATCCTGGATCTCCGGGAGTCTTGTCTGGTGCCTTCGCCGCCCCTGGGGTATCTGGGCCGAGTCCTGTCCATGGTCGCGGCCCGGGGTTTTCTTCCTCTGGACTAGCTACTGACACTTCGTTCTGACGTGCGTCTGTTGCGGACTTGCTGGTGGTCGTCCATTCACTTCTGTATGCAGGTCCAGGGTCTCATGGTGGCCTCCTTCGAGGCGGTGCCTTCAGCTCAGCACCATACCGGGACCCTCCAGTGGCATATTCTGGGGCTGTGGGTCAAGTCCACCCTGTCGCAGGAGATTTCGGTTGATGCGGCCTCCCTAAGGTGCTGGCTTCACTCTTCAGCATTGGTGCGCGGGGAGTCCTTCCGTCTACTATGGGCTGCAGGAATCACCCTTTGGCCTATTCGGAAGATTCCGTTTTTGTCCTTGTCCCAAAAGAGTGGCCTTTTTGGTGGCCGTCACTTCCGTTCGGTGGGTGTTTGCATTGGCTGCCTTGTCCTGCAAGTCACCTTGTCTGGTCCTTCATGGGGTCAAGGCTGTTCTCCGTCCTCGACCGGCCTTCCTGTCTTAGGTCGTGTCAGCTTTTCATATGTATGAAGACTTTTTTTCTACCTTCCTTGTGCCCACAACCTGTCCGCGGGAAAGGGGAGAGCGCTACATTGCCTGGATGTGGTGCGTGCTCTTCGTGTCTACTTGGGAGCTACTGCTTCTTTCCGTGAGACGGATTCCCTGTTTGTGCTCACGGGGGGCCCTCGTAGGGGCCGGGCCGTGTCGGCGGCTACCTTTCACGATGGATTTGTGATATGGTTATTCAGGCGTATGCCGTTGGGGGGCGTGAGCCCCCTTTCCCTGTCACTGCCCAGTCTACTAGGGCTGTTGGAGCTTTCTGGGCTTTTCGCCATGGGGCTTCTGTTTCTCAGGTTTGCAAGGCCGCTGCCTGGCCTTCTGTTCACGCCTTTATCTAGTTCTACAAGGTGAATGTTTTAGCATCGGCGGATGCTGGTTTGGGGCGCAAGGTTTTGCAGGCGGCTCTTTGGGTGCTTCTTGGGTTGTTTGTGTTTGCCCATCCCTCATTGAGTTACTGCTTGGTGACGTCCCTACCATACAGGATCTACGATCTGTTGCCCTGTGTCCTTCAATGAACGGGAGAGAAAATAGGATTTTTGTACTCACCGTAAAATCCTTTTCTCTCCGTTCATTGAAGGACACAGGTCCCGCCCTCTTTTTATGGGGGTGCACTCCTAACTGCTTGTTACTAACTGGAGACTTGTCAGCAGGTGGGGGGTTGGGCCACCAGCAGGGGCCGCCCCTAGGCTGTAATTGGTCTTTAGTTTTGTGCCTAGCGTCCTTCTCCTGCAGGTGGCGATATTACCCTACCATACAGGATCTACGATCTGTTGCCCTGTGTCCTTCAATGAACGGAGAGAAAAGGATTTTACGGTGAGTACAAAAATCCTATTTTTTTCGTTTATAAATACAGAACGCCCCCTCTAAAATAAAAATGCTGCACTAAGATGTTTCTTGTGGACCACAATCGGTTAGTATCTGCCACAGTAATTTGAATGTCATTGGTGTTCTAGGGAGCAGAAAGATAGCAAGAGAGTAATGGAGAACTCAGATGGTGAACTGGGTACATTTACAAGTTTAGCATACCTGTAGTGTATGCTGTAAACCTGATTTACCAACGCTTGTCAAACTCTTATTAAGCTCGGCATCTGCTTTGACAAAGTATTGCATAAATCGGTGCCCTAAGTCTGCCAAAAAAAAGCCCTTTTAATATAAAAACATAAACTTCTTCTTTTTCTGAATGCAGCTACTAAGGCTCCGAGATATAGATGTGGAATTTCAAAGATTTGTCCAGAGAAGCATTTTGCCTTTAAGATTGCAAGTGGAGCAGCTAATGTGGTTGGGCCGAAGATTTGTTTGGATGATAATGTGTAAGTACTCTGC
>NW_017306569.1:1342721-1351936 GCF_000935625.1 Nanorana parkeri
AGCCCCCAACAGGAAAATAAAATATTCAAAAAATATATTTTAAAAGGGGTACAAAAAAAAAATAATTTTTCACTTTCAGTCTGAAGATTCCATTTCGGTGCACCTCTAAAATAAATAGATATGCATAGATATATTTAAACAAAACAATCGTAACTATATGTATATTTGTTGATTTTTTGTATCCTCTCATTTCAGATTAATGAGCGGTGTGAAGAACAATGTTGGTCGTGGCATAAACACTGCTCTAGTGAATGGTAGGTTGTGGTTTATTCATCTTCAGGGTGATAAATGTGCCTTCATTGCAAAACTAATAAAGGAAATCCACAAAACTTAAATTGTGCATCTACAATTTAAGTATTAAAGCTCTGCTGCTCACAAAATCAGTTCAGCCAGCATCAAAATGTTCTGGCTCCTGTTAAAATCCATTGTCCACCGTTGCCTGGAATAAACGACTTTGCAGTTAATCGCATGTTTGTGAGATTCCTTTTGTTCCTCTGATTACCAGAATCTTCTGGATAATATGCATTAGTTTGGTCACAAAATAAATCTATAAATATATTCTATATATTTTTTTTCTTCCTAAAGAATGGTTAATAGTTTTTGACCTTTTTGAAATACTGGCATAAATGGTGATATATTTTTTTCCCTTTTGCTTACTATAAAAACACTGGACATGAATGGCTGTGTAATTTCCATATTCAAACTGCATATTTGAGTACTCTACTGAAAATCAGCAAATGTGTGTGTTTTTTTTTTTTGTTTTTTTTTGTTTTTTTTTCCTTTTTGTCTAATGCTCCATGAACAATTTCCTGTATTCATTAAACTCTTAATGCACTAAACATTTTTTTTTCATTTCTTCTTTGTATATTTTAAGTGCTTGTTAAAGGTAAACTTTTGTATTCTAGGGAAAACAGGAGAGCTGATAGAAACCAAGTATTATGATCTCTGGGGAGGAGGTAAGAATGGATTTGTGCATTCTCACATTGCCTTTAATTGTAGGATCATAAGAAGTAAAAACTGTACTGCACACTGTATTTTCCTGTAGGTAAAATAATGTAGCGTTTACTCAATAGTTCTCAGGGAATTCAAGTGGAGAAACACTTGGGGGTGATGTGAGCTGAACATGTTCAGCTGAGCTGATGTGCAGAAGCCGTTCGACTGTTCACTGTTCAGTGAGTGAATAGCTGAATGACCTTGCCGCTAGCTCCGCCTAACTGTTTACATTTGGCCGGCACCTGCCAGAGTCTTCCAGCAGGTCCCGGGCACATAAAAAAACAACTGGGCAGAGCTGGCCGTGATGTCTCTGCCCAGTTGTTTAATGACAGATCAGCGCCCACAGGTGGGGACACTGATCTGTTATTACACTACAACAGCTGGGCGGAGCCAGCCGTGACATCAACGCTGTCTCCGTCCAGCTGTTGTCATTTTGCAGGGAGGATGGTCTGCTTCGGCAGACCGTTTGCACAGCTTCGGGCTGAGACTACGGCTCAGCTGAGCAGAAGCATATGCCGAAGGACTCCGGTGGCCGAAGTGAGCCGAAGGATCAGGCGAAGCTACGGCTGGATCCTTCTGCTCCGTAGTGAATAACCCTCTTTGTGTTCAGTAGGCCACCTGTCCTCTGTATCCTGCAGCCTATTTTCTGCGGATGATTTAAATGTTGCAGTAATAAAAAAAAGCCACAAGATGGCAGCGCAATACTAATTTTTGGCTTCTAAATGAATCCAACAGCTCAATAAATTATAAGCCTCTTTAAAAGCAGACAATTTCCATAAAGTAATTATATATTCTTTTGTTTTTCTAGATGTAGCACCTTTTATTGAATTTATTAAGAAAATTCAAGATGGAACAATAGTGTTAATGGCAACGTATGATGATGGAGCATCAAAGTAAGTCAAATAAAAAAAATGTTTCCTATTTGAATCTACCAGGTGTTGCTTTAATGGCACCTATCAAGTTGAGGGTTATAATTACCATTTTTATTTTAAAGTAATTCTGACAATCTAATTGCACTAACACTGGAGCTTTGGAACCAGCAACATAAGGGACCTACTCCAGCCTACATGGAGCTACCGGACGCCTAAATATGTTCCTGGGTCCTCTGTAAATTCTATGGAAACAGACTTTCTGAAGGCTGCCATTTGCATAAAGCTAGGTGTAGACTTGCATGTCTCCTCCACATTTAGCACAATATTATCCCGTGGTATATCAGTTCTAAATGTTTTATTTTCCATACCAAATACCCCGACAGGTACCATTTTATGTGGCAACTTTTAGGGGTGTATTTATAAAACAGTTGCAGAGCCCTTTGCTGTGCGATCATCTGACTTTTTTACATTTGAACAGCAATAGGGCCACTAGATGGAGCCAAGGAGCATTGCATTGGGCAGCACAGTGGCGTAGTGGTTAGCGCTTCTGCCTTGCAGCACTGGGGGTCCCTGGTTCGAATCCCAACTGGGGTCACTATCCCGACTGGGGTCACTAGAAGTTTGCATGTTCTCCCTGTGCTTGTGGGGGTTTCCTCCGGATACTCCGGTTTCCTCCCACACTCCAAAGACACACTGGTAGGTAGGTTAATTGGCTCCTCTCTAAGTTGGCCCTGTATGTATGCATGTGAGATAGGGACCTTAGATTGTAAGCTCCTTGATGGTAGGGACTGATGTGAATGTGCAACTATGTAAAGTGCTGTGTAAATTGTTGGCGCTATATAAATACCTGCAATAAATAAATATGATGTCAGATGTTCACAGAATGACCAGCTCTGCAAACGTTCTATAAATGCAGCAGGGGTGGATCCTCCAGTTGTTGTGGAACTGTGCAAGTCCCGTTAGGCATTGCAAGACTGACAGTTACAGACATGACTCACAGTTGGGATTTGTAGTTAAATCACAGCTGGAGGGCCAGAGTTTCCCACCCGTGCACTAGATCTGTATTGTTTAGACTTTTTTTTTATGCAGTTACTTGACCATTATGTAAACATGATTTTTATGACATTACAGACTCAATGATGAAGCACGGAAAATAATTTCAGAGCTTGGAAGTTCAGCTATCACTTCTTTAGCTTTCAGAGATAACTGGGTGTTTGTCGGTGGAAAAGGTATTAAGACCAAAAGTCCATTTGAACAGGTAATCTTCTAACCTTGAAATGTTTTGTGGCTACGCTTGCACTAATGATTCACTACAATATTGTTTCATTAACCAGTTGACATCCGCGGTGTTAAACCCCCTTCCCATCCAGGCCATTTTTCAGTATTCAGCGCTGACATATCCTTTGTTGTATGTCAGTTAATAAAGGCACCAAATGTGTCTTCTAAACAAAGGGAGCTCTAGATAAAATACTTAAGGGAGATTGCAGCATCTGAAAGTAATGGGAGTTGGTTACTTGACAATGGAATGACTAGGGAGTAGAGAGGGTAGTTTTGAACAGTTTGGTTTTAAAGAACCATTTTAGACCCCATTTGCAGGGGCATTCTGGGATTCCTCTGGCAGGAATCCCAGGTGTCCCGTTCAGATGAAGCCCCTGAACCCATTGAATCAGTTCGGATGTAATCGTATATGGTACAGATACATGTGGTTTTGAATAGTTGATTGTTGCTGGACGCATAATTCCTGTGGCCCCTGTCATTTACATCATTGGGTACAGTGGCCGAATCTGGACGAGACAGCCTGTGTGAATGTAGCCTAAAGGTGCAGGTGTGTTGGTAAGAAGAGAAGACTGATCCTGAGAATGAGACCTGCTTGATAGAAATCATGTATGTATGTATGCATGCAATAAGATTTTGAAAGAGAAGAATGGTAACAGGTTATTGCAAAAGCAGAAAGGGCAAAGTTGAACTGATGGGGTTTAAATTTGAAGTCAAGAAAATCACACTTTAGGCCTTTGGTTACATGCGCTGCTATTTGCAGCATTCTATTATGCAAGGCAGTGGATTGTTAGGTCAAGAACCATGTCATTTGGCAGGAACAGCTTTAATCTGTGCAGATGTCAATGTGCTTAAGTCCTGTAAAGCTGCTAGGTTTGAATAGGTCAGATTTAGAGAGAGTGGAGATAAAATGTGGAGGAAGAAACTCTGGTTTATATTGTGGAGAGCTCTATTGCAGACAAGCAGGTTTTGGAGTGGGAATGGGAAGACATGGGGATGTTGAGCATTATAAGTTTATGACTGGTGAGTGGAGAAAGTGAGTCAATAAAGGGGACCATTTTAAAGCTTTGTAAAAGTAATTTGTTGCCCAAATCAAACTAGCAGTCAAGTTATTTTAACCCTTTGATTGCAGTATGGGATACGTTCTTAACATTTAAAGGGTTAGTCTTCATTCGGATTAGACATATCTGTGAATTTACCCAACGAGGTCAGAAGCTATAATTCCTTCATATATAAAAGTGGACTATGTTTCTAAAATATTTTTATTGTAAATGTGTGCATCTACAATAGTAGACAAGAGGTGAAACTTAGACACTTCTTGTCTCCAAGGCTACTTCTCCTCGCAATACCTTCAGAAATCCAGTGCCATCTTTTGTTAATCTGTCCTGGATTAAGACTATGGTCTAGGGATAATTAAATTATGTATATCCCATTTTCTGCACAGCAGTTTTATTTTTATTTTTTTGCTGCATTCCCATTCTGTTTCATAGAGCTTGCCCTCCCTTCTGCAACCTCTTACTCTCTCACCAACCAGTGTAAAAATACACCGCTGGCACCGGTGTAATAGAGAAAACATTGATTTCTGCGGTATTCAGTTTGAAAACTGACATTTTTTGAAACTTGAATAGTAGCTGAGCTTGAAATCACTTGTGGAGATTGTAGTTAAAAGAAATTGCATCTCTAGCATCTGATAGTGATGGAATCTGATTGGCAACTGTTATTAGTGAAAAAAGTATAAATTACTATTTACATTAAAAAGTATTTGTGGGGCGATATTTGTACAAGGTCTCTTGTCTAACGGACCTTTTTTAAATTATGTATTCCAATTTCCCTTTTCCTAGTATAATACGGTAGGTGCTTGGTCACATAGCGTAATCCTAACAACAATGATAATGTCTGGGGAATATAGGTTCTAAAAAGGTTTTCATTCAAAAGGAGTGTAAAATCTGTACATCTATGATCCATGCCTTGACTGAGGAGACTGGTTATTTTCTATGCAACTTGGAATTCTTATCTAGGGAACCTGGACATAGTAAAAGCACTGATTCACTGTTTATGGTAAACCTGAAAGAGGTTGAAAGGTGAAAGACTCAAAGATTGGATTACCAGTAATAGTGTTTAAAGATTTGGGAAGCTCGATGAGGTAAATCTAGGTATTACTGTATATAGTCCCAAACATGCTGGAAATGGCGCACCAGGAAGAGGATGGCATTCTATTTAGAATGAGAGAAGAGGGGCTGCCAAGTGAGGGAGGCAATTCTAAATAGTTGATCATCTTCCTGTATCATCCAATCTTTTTGTTGGTGAACTCTAATCTAAGTTTGTTTGTTTTGGGTTTTTTTTAATCCTCCATGCCCTCTATGCTTGCTTATATTCTCTGCTTCTAATAAAACTGAAATGGATAATAGACATTTGATACATTTTTTAGCGCTCCTGTACATTGCTATAATTACTTTACTGGTAACTACTGCTGGCAGCAAAATCTTGCTTAAAATAACTCCTCTAATGGTCAGTAAAGGTATACAAATCTCCTCTTTCATACCTGTAGCTTGAATTTCTGTATGTCTGCATGTTTACGACATGCGTTTATATGCATACAGAAACAGATATTTATTTTCGTTGTACAGATCTGAATGCAGAGACTTGCTGATCTGTGCAAGAGCCCACAGAAAACAATAGACCTGCATTCAGATCCAAAAAAGCTGTATTGTTAAAAAGACGGGGGGGATTTATTGATGCAATTGTGACTGTTTGAACTTGCATGGGATATATTTCACGATTTCAGATTTATGTTTCTGCTGTAATTGTTGTTCATAAATGAGATTAAATAGACTCCAGGAAAGAAGACTCGCAAACTCCAGGCAAAAAGCTTTAAAGGAGAACTATGGGGTTAAGGCTTTCCCCATAGTTCTCCTTAGGGTAACGGGAGGACACAAACTAGCGTCCTCCCGTCACCCTAAGCTCAGTATACCGCAAGCTGTAGCTCGCGGTATACTGAGACGCCGCAGCTGAAGCGGATCCCGACAAATATGTCTGGATTTGCCCAGCTGCGTGACTGACAGCTGGGTCTGCCTATCTAGAGGCAGAGCCAGCTGTGCCCACCCCGTCCGTTCTGCCAGTCAGCGCTGGGGGAGGGGGGAATCCAGCCCCTCCCCTGTCACGGCAGAGAGCCGTGACAGGATCGAGAGGTGAGCGAACGCCGGTATGTGTTCGCTCACCTCCTGATCTACTAAGCTGACCTGTGACAGTCTCAAAGTGAAAAGCACTCGCCTCATAGTTCTCCTTTTAACTGTTGCTTCTTGAAGATATGGCCATCAGGACTTCTTAAGTTGTGATTGTTTTGTTTGGTGATGTGCCGGTTTCAAACAGCCGCAGGACAGGCACACATGTAATCAGTTGCGAACTACCGCAAAAATTCGCAATCAGGAAAATAGCGCATGCTCAGGGCAAACCAGGCGCACATCTAAACAGAAGCTGCTAAACATAGTAGAAATTGCGTTAATAAATTCCCCCCAGCATTTTTTACTATCGTATGCGTGACCCCTATGGGGATTGCTTAAAAAATATATAATGCTTCTGAAAGAATGTCCATTTTCAAAACAACTTCCTCAACTAAGGTGATCCTAAATTTAACCACTTTGAAATAAGAGACTTAGAGGTTTGCAAAGCTTTAACACAAGAATAAAGATCTTTATTTTAGCCATGTGACTATAATTTTCAAATCATATTGGTCTCTGCAGAAAAATAACTGTCATTTTTGTAATAGAAGTATTCTTATGCTGGTGTGCTACCTTTTTGTGAATGAACCCTATAATCCAAGGGGTATAATTCAGGGGATAAAAAAAGAAAATGAGCAGTTGGAAGTCAACCTCTCCAAGTTCAAGGAAATATTTCAAATGTACAATTTTTGTTGTAATTTATAAACAATTTTGAAGTAACCAAGCAAGCATCAGAGTGTTGACATTCATTTTACCATCAGGTGACTTCAAGTTTATCTAGAGATGTTCTTTTTTTTTTTCTTAGCACATCAAGAATAATAAAGACACAAACAAATACGAAGGCTGGCCAGAGGTGGTGGAAATGGAAGGCTGCATTCCTCAGAAACAGGCTGAGTGAATGAAGCTGGTAGAACACTTCAATAATGGACTTGAATCAAATGCATCTCAGAAAACTTGTACTTTTGGTATACTGAAAGATTTCATCAGTCATTGTTGATGTGAGCATGAGTCTACACTCTTGAGTGTGAGAAACGTATTTATTGTTGAACTAAATAGGTATTTTTGTAAAGACTTATAACTATAGAAGACGAAGAAAGAATAGTTCAGAATATGTGCGTTATCCAGGCTGTGGTGCACAGCCGAATGAACTGTTATGCAAGTCATGGAACTGTCGCAGTGGCACTATTCATTTTTCTTTTGAAAAGTAGCTTTTTTTTTTCCGTTGGGATATATACCACCAAAGATTTTGAGGGTTTTTTTTTTTAATTTTTATTTTACTTTTAATAGAATTACCCTTGTTTGCACCATAGCTGTTTAATAAGCATTTGTTTTTGTATTTGAGTAGAATTTTAACAAACCGGTCTCTGTCTACTGGTTTTTCTCCCCCCCCATGCCTATTATACAGGACCACTTTACTAATGAGGGTTTCTAGTAAATGGCACTCTCTGTAATGTGCTGTACTTTAGAGAAATTTTAAAATGGCTGCCATCAATATATCTTCAATGTAGTGTTGAAGAACCAATATTAAAGGTCTACATTTTTACAGTACATAAAGAAGCACAAGAATTAAATATGCATGTACAGTATTTCAGTTACGTAATATTGAATGTTTTATAAACAGGTATGTGTTACACTAAAGTGCCTGTTTATAAAGAATACCTTTGCTCCCTACACACTTTTGGCCTCATTCCCTGCCGAAACTTGCTTTGGTGTTTGTGAATCTGATTTATGGAACATTTTACACCCAGTGTAATAAATGATATAGACAAATTGGGGGTTACAAGTGTAGGAATGCAGTAAAAACCGGGTGTTGGGGGCATCTATGCTGCCTTCGGTATTCTCGTTTCTCTAGATCCCCTCCACCAAATACAATGGATTCATCCAGGCTTAGGTACTTCTAAACTCAGATTGACAATAGATTTTTCTATGGCACCTTCGTGGCAAACATTGAAAAACATGCCCACAGCAGGGTTTGTATACCGTCCAAATCAATGCTTCTCATAAAAGAAATGGCAAAGTATCGATTTCTGCTTTTATAAATAGGCCACTGCTAATATATTTAATACTCAACATTGGTCATTTAACATTTCAAAGATCACTTTCTTTTCTTTTTTTCCTTCTTGAGAGGTTAAAGTTACATTCCAAGTTCTACATTAGTTTGCTAATGAATAGTGACTGTTCTCAATTAAGAAATGTGTATAGTTTAATAAATTTTACTTCATATTTCTATCTGTTTCACAAAAATGATGTTTCATGAGTTTTCTGAAATCTCCACAAAACACAAAATAGTACTCATAGCATCTGTTACTACCACATCCCCAAATTCTAGCTCTCCTTCTACTGCTTATAGAATGCCAGCCATTTTATGTGTAAAGCTCCAATTTGTTTTTGGAGCTAAAACAACTTCATGCATTTACAAATGAATATCTTAGTAGGTAATCCTAATGCTATTTTGCATCTTCCTCCTGGTACTGGATGCTGGTCTAAATCCCTGGTGGTCAGGAAGGTCACCAGAACTAGTGTCCTCCATTAGAAATGTTTTTTTTTATGTTTTGATGGCCACCTCCTAATATTTGGGATTATATTTATCCTCAGTTTCAGTGACGGTCATCCGGACAAATGGAGAGAATAAGAACCATACAGGAATCCTAATCTTAATCTCTCCATTATATATAAAACTAAATGTCCTATTAAATTTATACAAAGCAACAGAATACTGAAAGCCACAAACTTGGCGATTTGGAGGAGGAGAACCATGGGACAGGGTTGCAGCACCAGAGCTCAGAAGATCCTGGAAGATTTAGATCTTCAGAGACCAGCATGAAGCTGCACATGTAGTAAGATTCTGCTGGGGGGG
>NW_017306569.1:1352010-1356051 GCF_000935625.1 Nanorana parkeri
TTAAGAGTGTCTACAGAAGGGTACTGTGACTTTGAGTTTTCTGGTTGGAAACCGTTTATGATCTATTTAGGAAAGTGGTAGTAAAGTCTACACAGTGACTTAAGCCTTCTCAAGTAGCGCATCTGAAGGTGGAGTATGGACTACCGCAATAGGAGACCTCATGATGCCTGTGTACTTTTAGCATGCTTATAGCTCAGAGACTTGCTGCAAATTTATTTAAATCAGAGGCAAATGTAATACTTTTTAAATGAAAACACTCTGAAATTGCAAATTAAGAGCTTTGTGGTTCCCATATGCCATCTTGTAGAGTGTTAAGCTGGCCATACACTGCTCTATTATTTTTTCTTCAACCCGCACGCTGAACGAAAAAAATAAAGCTGATTACACACACACACACACACACACACTTCTTCAATCAGCTGATCGAGGGATGTTGGCGGAAAAGGTGCCGATAGTGGCACCCACTGTGCAAATTTTTGGCTGGTTTCTCAAGTTAGCAGTGGTAAGGTGTTACTACTGTATGACTGAAGTGATGTAATTGCCTCACAGGAAGTTCTCTGCAGGAACCACATTCATCTTTGGCAGGAACTGGATGTGTAATAGAGGTTTTATCCTCCATTTACCTTGCTATTTTATCAGTTCTTTTTGTTTTACTAAATGCTGCTGTCTGTCAAATGAGAAGGAAGAATTCAAGGTGGGACCGAGAGGGGGCTACATTGTTCAGTGCATTGATGTCCTCTGCCCCTTGTGGAAATATAGGAGCATAATGACCTGCTGTGAGGGCACTGTTAAAAGCCTATGACCAGCCAGCAGGCCTGCAACCAAGAAGTCCTAGAGAATCCCACATCTGCATACTTCTACATCTGCTTCAAATACAAACCTGTGGGTTGTAGTTTGTTGCCAAGACTTTGGACATAACAGACTCATTCATCCACATCTCTGTGATCTAAAAAGGAAAAGATCAAAGAAAACCATTTTTCTTTCTGAGCTTTTCCTATGCAGATGATAATGATGCAGCAGGTATGTTGGAAAGATGTATAACCTGCAAGTTCCAGGGTCTACCTATTGGTCTGCAATATCTGAATGACCTTGCTTTAGTGGTTCCTCCGGGATCGAATTGTTGACCGGCCACACTGACCTGAGCCAACGGTGGCATGTTTTAAAAGAATGCTGATGGAGTTACAGTAGCGTGCGATTTCTCTTTATACATTCCATTCCTAAGTGTACAGATGTAAAGCAAAATAAACTCTCCTTTCCAAAATATCTATATTTTATATATTTATACACAAACAAACTGATGCTGCAAAAATGTGTGCTCATAGGAAATACATCTTTGGTGGCTGTAGGCTCCTATAGGCCACTCCTACTGTAGTCCTATAGATAACCTCCTTTTCTACGAACCTTCATATTTCATGTTAATAGGAGATGTTAGAGTCAAGAAAAGGAACATTTTGTGTTTAATCAATCTGTGAACTTTCCAATAAACTGATTTATTATCATTTATAACACCCTGTTATCTGTAGAACTTCATAGAAACCTTTTCAGTTTGTTCCTTGTAATAACGGCAAAAAAACCTTCTCTGTGAACTTCATACCTATGTAAAATGGGAAATGTTACAGTGACGGAATTAACAATTTGTGTTTTATCTTAATTCTGTGAACTTTACAATAAACTAATTTTATTCCTTTATAACCACAGTTACTAGTAGACCTTAAGGGTGCATTCAGACCTGTGTAGTTTTACAATAGGAGTAATCATGCTGTTCTTTTGAATAGAACCGCTTTCTTATGCCTGTGGTTTTTTGGGGGTTTTTTTTTATTGTGCTGTGTGGTTTGGAAAAATGGAATTAACAGTATTTGAAGTGTGCTTTGCTTCAAAAAGGGGTGTTCAATAGAAATAGATTGTACTGTGAGGAAACACATTTCAAACACTTTTAAATAAAAATAAAAACATTATGGTGGCATCAAAGAAGGAACACAACTCCAAACTCCGCACCATTGCAATGCAAACATATAATCTGTTAAACACATTACAGATACAAAGAATTAAAAATCTATACAAATGTGTTCTATGGGAAACATTTGTAAATGCGTAGGTGTGAATGCACCCTAATGGCGTCTGTTTCACTTATATCTGTGCAATAACTTAACACCAAGGTTTTGTGTTGTTAATATTTAGGCAGTAGTGAAAAGTAAGTAAATTATATTACTGAATATTTAATATTTTCTAGAAGGCGAACTGGACTGTAGCTCTGAACTAATAAGTAAATGTTAATGTCTTTCTGTAAGCAAGTTGCATGTTTACCCAATAATCCCCATGGAATATAGCAACTATAAATTTTTTACAGTAAAAGTTTTGCTGATACTGCTGACATCTTGTTTCCATGCCCACATTTAGAAAATAGAGCTTTTATATTCACTGCTTCTAATTTTATTTCAAGTGATTGCACTATATCATTAGAAGCCATTTTTAACAAAAATAAATATTTAGTTAAATTTTACTACCGACTGTATTTGTGTTTGTAAACGATAAGCATTTTATTTAAAGATTCATATTCTGTGTTTAAATGTCTTTTACCATGCAGCTTGAAGGTGTTGCATTTCCAAATGCATGCAGAAATTAAAAAAAACTCTAAAAAATGTATATATGAACTTCTAATAAACCCAAAGCAGGAAAAGGTTGTAGTATACAATCAAATCAAAAGTTAAAACTTTCTCATAAAATCTATTTAAGAACATTCTGCTCTCCACTTGTGGGGTGGGTAATATAGAATCAGTATATAGGTTTAGAAATGATGTAGCTGTAATAAGACCCCCCCCTCACAGATATCTGTACATGTTATACCACAATTGTGCAGATTATTAACTCCAGAAAAAGAAAAGCCCTGAGACTCCCATACTTAAAGCAACGCTAAACTCAAGAGTTAAAAGGGAACTATGGGGTAACCTTTTTTATCCCATAGTTCTCTTCAGGGTCACGGGAGGACATATATACTAACCTCCTCCTGTGTCCCAAAGCTCAGTATATAGAGGGGGCTTTTGCAATACTGTTTCATATCCACCCAGCTGGCTGATTGACAGCGGGCTCTGCCTATCTAGAGGCAGAGCCAGCTGTGCCCTCCCCCGTCCGTCCCTCTAGTCAGCGCTGCAGGATCGGAGACGGTGGGGGGATCCCTGTGGGGAGCGACGGTATGTGTTCACTCACTTCCCGATCTATAGAGTCGACGTGTGACAAGTTCATTGTCACACATCGACGCAAACTATGAGGATGAGTGGAAATCACTCGCCTCATAGTTCTCCTTTAAATCTTAAAGATGCATTCAAGTACCTTTTTAACTATTATCAAAAATGTATCTTATGCATGTATCACTCAGCTGTAGATCCTCAAATCATCTCTGAATTGATGCTGACCCTGTCCTTCCTTCTGGAGGGTGGCTACTTTTCTTCCCCATGGTCCTTGTGTGTTGTAAAGTAGTCACCGCTCCAAGATCACTCCCCTGATGGACTAAAATCTCCATGTTTACTAATTTATATTGATATTGTAGTCCCTCATGGGAGTGAGCTTGGAGCGGTGGCTACTTTACAACATGCACAGGGACCATGGAGAACAAAAGTATCCACCCCCCAGAAGGAAGGACAGTGTCGGCACCAATTCCGAGATGATTTACAGCCAAGTGATGCACAAATAACTTACATTTGTGTTA
This sequence comes from Nanorana parkeri, assembly GCF_000935625.1. Taxonomy (NCBI): domain Eukaryota; kingdom Metazoa; phylum Chordata; class Amphibia; order Anura; family Dicroglossidae; genus Nanorana; species Nanorana parkeri. Next base: position 1,355,714 of record NW_017306569.1, read on the forward strand.
ATAGTTAAGGTACTTGAATGCGTTTTTAAGATTTAATACCTATGTTCACACCTGAGCATTTTGTACCAAGCTGTAAAACGCACATGAGCTTTTTTTTTTTGGCAGATTACAGCGCGTTTGGCCCCAAAGACTTTAAAAGAAATGTGCAACACGAGCGTTTTTGCACATCTCTGTGTGTTTTTGTGCGCCTTTGGCCATAGTGTCTTCAATCTGCCCGCTAAAACATGTCTTCATGTGTGCACGTCTAACGCACGCAAAAATGTGCAAAGCACGCTAGACAAAGTTAATTCAATCGTTAGAAATTCTACTTGTAAAGAAAATATGAAAACAAACGTTTT
>NW_017306569.1:1356074-1364384 GCF_000935625.1 Nanorana parkeri
TAATCTTGAATGCTCATTGAATATTTGATGCACAATTGTTCTTGATAAGCTACAGATCACTTATCTGTTTTTACAATGTCCCATAAGGCAGCCACTCCCTGTTTTTACAGAAGTGAATCCGTCAGTAGTATGGTATATGGTTATCTATATCCTACAAAGTTTGCTGTAGATCTTATTCCATCAGTTAGATGGAATGCAGCGTTCTCAATATCACATCAATCCACCTTGAATTTAGCCCATCAATACTGTAAGTATATAGATCCCCAAATAGATATACATAGGGGTCTATTCACGAAGCTGCCGAAGGGTCTGGCCGTAGCTTCGGCCGATCCTTCGGCTAGCTTCGGCCCCAGGACCCCTTCGGTTCAGTAGAACCCGAGGGGGTGCTGTACGGGCTATTCACAATAGCAAAAACCGCCCCGATATCACGATATTTTGCGCATGCGCGGTATTGTTGCGGCTTTAGGTGACGTCTCTCAGCTCCCGGTTACCCTCTCGTCCTGGAAAGCATTTGATCCACGGACCGGGCCCGGGGGTTGGGGACCACTGCTCTAAGGGACCGAGCAGAACAGCCGAGCCGAATGCCGCTCGACGGCATTCGGCTATTCACTCACTGCTGTTCGGGATCTTAGAATAGCTCGAACAGCAGTGAGTAGCCTGCCGGAGGTTCGGCATGTTGGATCGGCTGAGTCGAACTCCTGCACTTCGGGTCGGCCGAACAGTGTTCGGCTCACTTCACTTCAGATGGGTCATTTACTCGGCTGCCCTCGGCAGCTTTGTGAATAGACCCCCATAGTTTTTCACTGCACTATATTAAATCCTTTAATGGGAAATCTCCATATAACCAGCCTGTCAGATATATTTAGCAAAGTGAAAATCCAGAGCTCATAAAGCAAATGTGCTTAACATGTTAAGCTGCAGCAATCCCAAATGGATCCAGCTTGCAAAGGTTCTCATACATAGAAACTTATAGATGACATTATTTCACATTTCATCTAGGGTCAGTCTATGCAGCTCTTCAAATTAAGCACACTGCTTTTCTTGCCTTGTACTAAGTAGTGATGGGCCGAACAGACCCGAGTTCAGTTCGTATTTGAACGTCCGAAAATGTCAAACTCAATGGGTTAGAACTTTCTGAAACGATTGTCTCCTTTTAAGAGGGCTTATATGCAAGTTATTGGCCATAAAAGGTGTATGGGGATTTGGGTACTGCCCTAGGGGACAGGAAACAATGGAAAAAATAAAGTTTTGAAAGGAACAGTGATTTTTGCATCAAGGGTAAGAATAAAAATGAAAAATTCCTTCAAATATCGTGCCTGGGGGTCCCCATAAACTGCCTGTGAAGTGGCGGATCCATACGCTGTATACAACTCTGATATAGAACGCTGTATACAACTCTGATATAGAACGCTGTATACAACTCTGATATAGAACGCTGTATACAACTCGGATATAGAACGCTGTATACAACTTGGATATAGAATGCTGTATACAACTCGGATATAGAACGCTGTATACAACTCGGATATAGAACGCTGTATACAATTCTGATATATAACTCTGCTATAGATTCTCTTTTCACTCCTGCAACACACTACTTAGGGCTGCAGTGTAAGCAGCCTTATATAGTGTGCTGCTGGGACTTAGCTATGAGCCATGATTGGGCAAAGTCTTGCACCTGACCTTTTTTCAGGTTCAGAAAGCGCATTGCCTTGTGGGATGTTGCGCGGTCGAACAGACCGCAAACATCCCACAAAGTTTGTGCTTCGTGCGAAAGCTCGAACTAGCGATGTTCGACTCGAACTCCTGTTTGACTCGAACATACAGCCCATCCCTAGTACTAAACAATCCCAATTGTATCCCGCCTATAACATTATTTATATACAATATGGGACCTCCTTATTTGTTTTTTTCCATTTAATATCAGAATGTCACTTTCATGGCAAGGTCAATCTGAAGCAAAAAATTGTATTGCAGTTCACAATATGTAGTTGAAAGCAGATTTACACATTATATCCGTCTGCACAGATCACAGTATCAAATACACAAAACAAATGGCAGTCCATGAGGGGAACTTATCCCATCCACAGTGGAGAGTGTCACCAGCTAGACTCTGAACCGGTCTCACCACATCCAGGTGACTACAACAGGAAACTGGTAGAGAGATAACAAACCAGCCTCCTTTAACAACCCTACATGTGCCATGTATAAATACATAAAGTTCCTTTTTGGGGGCACTGAGCTCTATTTAGGGATCGGAATGTGTAAAGTCTAAACCTGGCTCTAAAATAGGAAAAATCATTCTTAAGGAAAAGGGCTCTTTTTAGTTCTGTACTTGCCTTCAGGAGGATGTCCTCGGTCAGTACTAGGTGGCATCAATAATATTTGAGCCAATTGAGACTTCACACTACCTTCCAACTTAATGAACACCCATTTCATGTAAACGGTGTTTAAATGTTTGTTGGAGAACCTCTTAATTTGGGTAATTCTTTTACCTTGTTTCACATTATGCTGAAGCTAATCCTGTGCTTTTTCAGTGTGCACAATAATGCACCTTTTGTCTTGGATTACATGCAGGCTATTACACAAAATGAAAAAGCTTGACCTGAGCGTATCCATTGATATGACAGGTCCCTGTCTGGATTTGTAGGCTTGGGTTTGGTAGCTGGTGCTATAGAAAGGTGCTCTCCTGCCATAAGGAAGTGTCATTATGTGTGATACTGTTATACAGAGAGGGACACCAAAAGAAAGCATGAGTAAGCAGGGCCACTTCTGCAACATACTTCCTGGTCCATATTATCCTATTAACTATGTTGGTGAGGCATGGTCAGAGTATTGCTGAAATATAAATAATATAGAATATATAAATGAAATTACTAGAAAAGAAAATGCAGTGTCTGCATGGCCTTATGTTATGGAAAAAGCAGCATGTGTTGCTGACACTGGTTGAAGCAACTTGTTTACAATGGCTAAACTGGCTGCTAAAATCTTGTAATGTATTTGCACTACACAGTCTGTGCCTCTCGGAAAGCAAATTGTGCATTCAAGTAGTTAAATATGAGCCTGAGGAAGGGGCACAGTGGAGCATCATGTAATACAAGTGTCTCTGCTGTTCGCTAAAAACTGATGTAAATAATCTTGTGTTTTAAGATGATATCTGTAGCTTCCCTGTGCAGAATGAGCTGGAGAGATATGTATCAGTTAGCTTTTTCTGTAAATAAATGTCTGTTGTATAATAAATGTTATAAGACTAGAACTTGCATATTTACACTCTGTTCTCAGAAAACTGAAGTTGAAATTTTGAGTTGCAATGTCTACCGTAACTGCTGTCAGTTTATAACATTTCAATATGTAGCAATTTGAAACATAAGCCCTTTGTGTGTAGGGTCCACAATTCCTACAGAAATTTGTGTAAAATGTCAGTTTAAATACAAATATTTTCCTATCAAAAGACCTTTATTTCTGTTCAGTCAATCTTGTAATATGTAAGACATCATTGCTAATGGGTCTACATAAATGCATGTTGATTTGCCCATGTCACTCCGCATATATCTACATATTGATCTGTGTATGACTGTCCATCTATTTGGTAACATGTAATGTAACGTAACCCAGGGTGTCTTGTTGTCCATAAGTATTAATATCATCTATGTGATATAGACTTCACTGCCAATCACTTTTTCAATGCCCATCCATTTCTGTCTGTGCCAATGCCAATTAAAATGTATATCAATCAGATTGATTTTCTGTAGGTCACTTGCTTTCAGGTGTGATCCACCTTGCATTTGAAATTTGATTTGTGAAATCATTGACAGGTGGGAATGCAAAGAGAGATACATTCCTGGTGGTCAGCAGGGTCACTAGAACTAGCGTTCCCATTGGAACAGTCCCCATTTATTCCTGTTCTGATGACAAACCAAAATTTTAGATTTTCTTTCAGTGATAATGGTCAGCAGGACAAATAGAGAGGGTTCATCTTCCTAATGTGGACACAGACAGGAATAAAAACCTAGCAGATCCATCTTCACTCTTTTCAAAACAAAAAAAAATGTTGGCTTCAGTTGCACTTTAATCAGTCTGTTCATCTGCATCTGTCCATCAGAATTGGTTGATTTATCAATGACTGACTACCTTCACGTATCTGCCTGCATAAGTAGTAATCAAAACAAGAAGAAAAAGTGGAGGAGTATGCACAAAATATATTGTAGGTTGGGAAGCAATGGCTGTACTTGAAACCAGAATATTTTTTTTTTTTGACATGTAATTAGCTGAAGCATTTCCAGTGTTTTTATTTGCCTTCCTCTGGGTCCAGAGTGACCTCACAGACCTTTCAGAATCTCAGCTATTGCGAGGTATTGCTAGTAACCAGTGGACTTCCATATATGTTGCTCCATACCAGAGTCTATGAAATTTCTTATTGTGTGCTGTTTGCAAAATATTTCAATTTTTGTATATTGCTAAACTAAAAAAAAAGTCTGTTTTCAAAATGATATATTTGTGATTGGTGTCTGTTAACTTTGTTGTACATTGTAAAATAATCAATAAGCAAGTTTCTTGTAAAAATGGGCAAGTTGTGTTGCCAATGGTTTTAAATCCATCCAATTTATGAATTGATATGTTCCCTTTGCAAACCATAATGCTCCCTCAAGAATAACAAATTGTTGCTTTTGAAATTTTTAGCTACTTGAGCACAATGTGAGCAGTGGGTGACGTGGAACAGGAAATTTATAGTGACTATGCATATATTTTCTTAGGGTTAGGTCTAAAAAAATAAAAATGTCACAATTGTTTTGATTATTTTACCTGGGTGACTATGATCCTTGGCTTTTAGGTTGCTTATAAATATTTCCTTTTTATACTTTCAGGCTCTAGGTTTCTTTAGGCATGTGTAGCTGCCTGACCTTGGTTCCTCTGCTTAAAAAAGCCTGGATTTTATAGTGTTCAATAGCTTGAATTCCACTTTACACATTCCCCTTTATGAGTCAGAGAAGTGCAAACGAGAAAAAAAATTATATCCTGTGAAACTAATGTAGTTGTACAAAAAATAGTTTATTTTTTAAAAAAATGATATAAACAGTGAAAAAAGAAATCCCAGACTATTACAGTTTCATTTTTAACACTAATTTCATCTACCTAATTCCCAGCCACTCTGTTTTGTTGACTGCTTAGTTGCATACTGTTTGTACATTCCGGTCTAGAGATATTAGTTTTATGGGGTGTGTACAGTTGCATTAAATAACTGCATATAGATTTGTATCAGTCATTGTTTATAATACATTTGTAGTTTTGCCAAGCATTAATTGCACCATCCATTGCCTGTAGCATAACCATGGTGATCGCTATTAATGCACCACCAAGGCTGAATATTCTTTTATAGTGATTAAGGAGTCTTCAAACATTACTGCTGTGCCGCTTAGGTACCTACTTTCTTCAAGGATCTTGGAGTTAGCGTTGTGGATTACTTTCTAAGCCACAGATGTGAGAAAATGGGGTTCAATAAAATGTGCTTTCTTTAACTCTAACTGACATATACAGTAGTTAGCCGAAAATTCAGGCAGCCAAAAGGTTCTCATGTAGGGTAGTGGCTGCAGAAGGACAATACTATGGGATATCCAAGCAACATATCTCAGTTCTGGAAACACAGACAAGCCTTATTCAAAGAACAGAGCAGGAAAGTTGGAAAGCTCAATTAAAATGAAATTCATTTCTCATGTTAAGCATAGCAACAGGTCCACTTCACCTCCCCTTTCGACTGGCTTTCGACTGCTTTAACTTATCTCCCCTGTTTTTTTCTGTCCTGTAGGAATAAAGGGACACAGCCTAGTGTATTATTTATTTATTACAGGTATTTATATAGCACCGGCCATTTACGCATAACTTTACATAGTTGCAAATTCACATCAGTCCCTGCTCGCAGGGAGATTACAATCTAAGGTATGCATACATATGAGGGCTAATTTAGACAGGAGCCAATTACCCAATTTCACTTCACTTCGGAAAGGTGGACAACTGAAAGTAAGTCTGTTTGTTTTTTGGCCTATCTTAGTAGATCTATTGATCATGCTGGGTGTGTTTCTTTACATCAACCTTTCATTCATACATTAAGGTATCATCTGCTTAAGTTAGACAAAGGGAAAGGTTTCCCTTCGTTTAGTGAATATAGTGAAGCTCAGCTGACTTACATCATCCAATCATGTACAAGCTAAAATATTAAAATATTGTTTTTTGACATTTTCCTTGCACATGATTGGGTATTCTTTGCAAAGCGAAATTTCGCCACAGACTAAGGGGAAATTTCCCCTGCCATGTGAAAATTCCCTTGCAAAGTGAACAGCTTTTTGCCTTTAATAAATCAGCCCTATAGAGTCTGTCTTTCATTGTCTACTTCTTCTGTAATTTTTTGGTTTCTATTTACCATGCTGAACCTTTTAGCTTCAATACCTTTTTTATTTACCCAAAGCGTGTATGCAGATCAGGACTTCTGACATTTCCTCAACTTTCCTGATCTCTATACTTGTTCCAGATCTGAGACTTGGAAAGTATGGAAACAAGTGGGTCAACATAACAGGAGGTAAGAAATGGCTGTCCTTGTGTATCTCATATGACAGATTTATTTTAAATAGCCATTGCAGCCCTTTTTAACACAAGATGTGTTTAGTGGGTTAGGAGATGTAGATGAAGGCAGAAACTAGAGCAAGAAAAATGCCAAAAGAAAAATTAGAGCAGGTAGACTGCATCCCATGAGTAAGTTTGTTGACTTCCTACATAGTCTAAATACACAGCCGATATGCATAGATTTTACTTACCGAAGAATTTGTATATGTGTTCAGACGGATTTGTGATCCAGGAATTTCTACTAGAAAGTATAGCCAAGTTGGTGTCCTCTCTACATTAAGCAATAAAGCCTGTTCATCAAGCCTGCTGACACGACAGTGAAGCCAATGCAGTGCACTTTGCTCTGTCCTCCTGTAAATATGGTTAAGCTGTTCATAGAGCTGTGTAAAGCAGTAGAGCTCTGATTAGCCCAAAGTGCCACCCCTCTCACTCCCAGTATGAGTGCTGCTGTGCAAGGGATCACAGGAGGCAATTATGAGGGCATAGGTATTTTTGCTAATTCTTTATAAATATAAAATTACATTTGAATCATGATCAGCAGGCATGAGAGACTAAAACTACGTTTATTTTTACAAACTCTTTAATATTTTGAAAAGTTTAAAAAATACACACAATTTTCTATGAAACGATAGTAAACTAAAATGCACTTTTATATCATAAAAATATTTGTAATTTTGTTAGACAGGTTTAGTGCTATTTGGGCTGAAACAAAATCTGTAGCGCTTACAAACTCATAATTTCAAAATACAAATAAGTACCATACAAGCTTTTTGGATTCATATCCAGTGCGAGAACTGCATAACTTAAGTATTTACAAAATGTACATATAAAACTAGTAGAAAATGCATTTTATTACAAATATACACAATTTTCTTAAGAGCTTTTACAGGCTGTACAAATATTCATATGAAAATATAAAATTTAATGTATAAATACAAAATGGCTTTGATGGTTTTATGTGTTTGCAGACTGTAATTGCTTTCAGTGTTTGGGTAGAGAATGTTCAGATCTAAAAAGTCAAACTTTTAGATTTTTCAGGAGTGATGCAAGGGTCTCTGCATACTGCAATAGTGCTCATACTCTTTAATATGTAGCCAGGCTGTTGTGTCCATCTTAGTCTTTGGATGATTTGCCATATCTGATTGGGGTGATGGTCAATACAATGGTATAAATGAATTACACAGAGGCAGTCGTCATACAGTATTCTATATTTTGTTAGCCTGAGTAGTGTTTTTGCCCTGTGTATGCAGTGATTATTATATTTAATACATTATTACTCAGGTTATAATTAATCGTTTTGTACTGCATGTATAAAATAATTCAGGGAACATTTATTCTACTTTGATATCTCATCGCAAAAGCTAGTGAAATTCAATGGTATATCTTGAGACAAGTGAAGCTTGTCAAAATAAAATTGTGGAATCTGAAGCTTTCTACAGTCACACAAAGGACGTGTTGAGTTCTGACTATAAAAACTGTGGTTTAAATGCATCAGTAAGTTGTCCTTGAAGGATGACCTCTTCTCCTACCTCTCCTACTTATCCCACTCCGTTACCAGGTGACTGCTGCTCTAGACAGCTAAGATAGGAAGGAGTCCTTTGTTAGTGTTCTACAGGTATATGGGAACTTGTAACATTTAAACAAGTGATGCTAGAAAAGAATTTGAAGAGTTAAAATTGGTGTTCTGCATTGTTT
>NW_017306569.1:1364418-1372718 GCF_000935625.1 Nanorana parkeri
GGTAATGCTATCTTTAGTGGTGGCAAAACTGTACTTGTGTGGCTGATTTTAATATATCTTAATGAGGGCACCATGAATTGAATCTTCATTAGCTGTTCTGCTGTGTTCTTAATGTACACGTATATGACCTTATGACAGCTGAATGTTCTTTAAGAAGTTGTAGGATGAAACCTCTGCTTATGTACATGCTTAGTTTTTTAATATGTTCTGTTGAGCCCCCCTAAACAGGAAGTTTAACTATGGTTTAAAATGCCTTGATTGGCCAGATTTGACAGATTCTTATGTATGGGCACCCTTGGCCTCATAAAGAGCCGTTCTGAGTTAGAACACCTTTCAGAAACAAATCTGCAAAATCTGGCGCTATACAAGGAAATCCGGAATTGTTACAACCATATAGGAAACCAGTAGTTATCTTCTACATATCAAATTATAAATGTCTTAATGTTACCCATCTGCAAGCTAAATATAAGAAAGCTGAAGGAATCTTTTCTCCTAAAATATCCAATTCCAGGCATATTTAAAAGCATCCCCTATGCAGTGCAGTGACCTATACCTGCACTAAAAACAAAGAGAATAACTTCAGGTATCTATTGCTATAGCTTTTTGTCTATGAAATTAGACTATTTTCCACTGATAGAAAAGTGCTCAACCTACAGACCTATTTATATGCTATAATGATTGTTATTTTAAGCAGTGACCAATAAGAGTTAAAAACGGCTGAAATATCAATCATTATAGCACATGCGTTTTGTCACTGTCTTCAAGGCGTTCATCTGTCTCTGAGCTAGTGTTTATCTCATAATACTTATTTGCAGGTGTGGACATCTGTCATACTCTCACATCGTCTACAACGCACATAGCAGCACCACACAAATTTACATTCACATCTTTCCACATGTCTAACAACGTGTGTGTTATATCCCCTCCCACAGCAAAGTAAATTACAACCATCTGGTCCTTCGGAAGTACGGTTACATTCCCTCCCATGAGTCCCTGAAATGCCCAGTTTCTGGTCTTCCACGCAGTAGTTTGGGGAACGGTTGGTGTAAACAAGATCCTCTTTTTTGATGGGAATCTTTCGATGGTTCTTCTCTTTCCTTCGGACCTTTCGTTTCAGCCTGTCTGATATCTGGATGCTGTTTTCATATTTATCCTTCAAGTAACTACCAATTTTTTCAAATGAAGACATGGATTTCCAACATGTTTTTACAGCACAGGACCCAGAGACTCCATGACAGCGGCAATCCACTGTCATAAGCTTGGCTACTGCCTAAGAAAGAGATATATGTCTACAATGAGCAGAGTACAGAAAGTGAACATTATGCACATTTTACAAGATTTCATATATATATATATTATATTTATATATATATATAACAGCACATTCTTAGATCACACTATGCTGTTTGTCAATAGTTTTCATAGGTTATGTACCAATCTGAAATATAGACCCTTCCCACTGAAAGTGGGCCATTTGTCCTCTATAGATTGATGGCTGATGCATATATGATGTGTATCAGGTAGAGCTTAACTTTACCGTGGATTACATTAGGACCTTATGTGTCATCTTGTGTGTCAACACTAACTATGTATGTCCTTCAGTTCTATTGTGCAAATGTCTGCCAGTTAGTGTTTGTCAGTCATTTTTAATGTATTTTATGGAATAATTCATCCCCTTTAAGACAAAATTTAAGATTCACTTTGTATACCATGTCAGCCGTGGGCTTAATTCTAATGATAACAATATTACAGTTATTCATAACAGAATTACAATACAAGGGACAAGGTTAATGACAAGGAAACATACTTTACAGGACAATGTTGTAAGCTTGGTGTTACAACTTTTATAACTTGTATTAAATGGAAGAATGGGTTTGGGGCAGGTTGAAGGTGGGCAGAACATCCTCATTAATAATTACAAATAGCAGAGGGAATTCTCTGAATAAACTAGCAGTAGCTAAAGTATCTCTGTGCAAAGGACTCCGTACCCATTGATTTAGCTCATTAAAAAGACCTGCAATGTCGTCAAGTTCGAGAGGTTAATCCGTCAAGTTGATTTTGCTGTTCAAAAGCATTGTATTGACAGATTTACTGGAGGTCCTTCCATCAAGGTGTCACCGCAGAAAATAGAAGGGAATACTGATTAATTTGTATAAAGATACTTTAAATAGTGTGATTCCCTCTGCTGCTCACAGCTATTACTGAGGAAAATCAGGCCAATTTCACTAAGGGCCTGTTCACATGAGATCAGGTCCTGATCAGCAGACGTGGAGCTGCTGATGCGATGCGTTTTTGATGCGTTTTCGGTCAGGATGCTGACAGTTAATTTTTTGTCAACGTTGATGACATCATAATAAGTGGAGCAAGAATACAATTTTTTCTTTTTTTTCCCCCTTAGCTGCATTGCGTTGCGTTTCCGTTCCGTTTTCGTTGCGTTTCGTGCGTGTTCGTGCGCTTCCGGACCGTTTCCGGACCGGACAAAATGTGACATGCAGTATTTTTTCTGTCGTAAGCTGAACGGACTGCGCACGTGAGAACTGTAGCCCATAAAACATATAGGGATACATTGGGATGCATTTTGAGTGCAGCAGCCTACGGAATCCGGTCAGCACACAAAACGGGCGTCGTGTGAACAGGCCCTAAAGCAGAACTCCAGAGAGCAACACACTGATACGCCCAGAACCACCTCCTTTCAAAGGCTACTGTTCAACAATTCTTATTTTTGAAATAGCTAAAATAATACTTTTGGCTTAAAAGTTGAAGCCATGTAACTGCTCCAATCATCTTCACCTGGTTGCTGTTCTTCATGGATGGGTGGGGGTCATCTGTGCTCAACTGTCTTTCATCATCGAGGCATGAACCTGCTCATGGGCCATATATCCCAGAACACATTGTAGCTTGAGTTGCTAAGGCGTAACTCATTAGCTTGTATGGGCACAACAAGTGCTTAGCATTAGTAATGTCCTAGCAACATCCAAGCACTATAAAGCTAGAGCGGGTGACGTTATAGGGTCAACCAGCTATTGTTGGCTATTTATAAAATATATCTGTATCTGATGGTTTTTGCGCCATCAAGTCTAAGTTTACTTCAGAATTAACCTTTTAATGTCAATGTTCATCAGTCTCTGTCCTTGTGGCATAGTCTTCATTTGTTTGTCAGCCTATGCCCATCAATGCTAGCCTGTATTTACCCATCATAGTCTGTATCTGTAAATATAAGTCTCCTGTCTATAGTCTTTGTCAAAATCGGGCCGGAAGGTACTGTGGCTGGTGTCAACTAGCCCTAAGACAATAAACACCTTTTGTTTAGATGCACTGGGAATGTATTTAGCTGATTTAACCTGAAGTTTTAATTAAGCTGTATGTATACTAGGAATCAGCGATATTTAATTTCTGAGTGTATAAGTGCTTATCACTCTGTGTCATGCATGTCCTTCCAAACATTCTCATCATTTTTAGCAAGACATATAATAATCAATGTATCAAAGTTAGCAGGTCTCTAAGATAGGCACATCTGTTGATTTCTAGTGTAGTGTAAACGCTTTCTTCAAATGTTCTGGCTTCAGTTTATATAACACAGGCTCAGCCGATGGTGTGCACCTGGAGAACACACACAGTGTAACATACACACACATCACAACACAATAAATGCAATCATTTCTTTTTCATGATATAAAACATTTTTCACAGACTTTGTATAAAACTTTGTAATTGTAGCTGGCATGATATAACCTTGAAGCTGTTCATTGCATGCACGAACTGACATGTGACACAATACAGTCATATGTATAATTAAACGTCAGCTCTTGAGCCACTGCAGCCTTCACTATTCCACCAGTGCCAACTCAACTTTACTAATCGTGGTTATAAAACAACAGAAATATATGCATGTATAGTTTCCCTTCATAGGTTTGATACCTTGCTATATTAGCTAGTCGCTGTTGCAGTGTATTTTCTTTAGCTTTGGAAGGGTTGGACCTATTTGTACTAGTGACCAATGCCACTGAGAAAGAAGGTGAGGGGAAATGTAACATTTTACAGTTGTGCCCTGGGAAATCTGCCAATGAGGACACTTGTTTCTAGGGATGACTGTCTAAGAGGAGAATTACCCCCACTTGATACACACAATGATACACAGAAAGTAAAAAAGGACTTGGCAGGGGTTTTATCCCCTCCCTACTCTATCCAAAAACAAAAAAAAATAGTTGTGGTTATACATACACTTTAAAAATATTGGCTTTGTGACAGATCCCTTCCTTAAAGTAATCCTTTCCTAAGAGAAATGGGTGGGCTCTCATTGTGGACCTTCTTCTGAAATGCTACGTGGATGCCTGTTATAGACATCCTCTGGCACTATAACTCAACGATCTAAAAAAAGTATGCATATGAGGAAAGTCAAAAGTGCCTACATACTTGTTCTAGTTCAATGACTAAACATTTTGGAAGCCAGAGGACCAACATGACAGCCAGGCAACTGTAATTTATAGAATGAGAAGTCATCCTCCACGTTTCTCTAAAGGAAATTATTTTTTAAACTTAGTAGTTAGTCACATTCAACTGGCCTTGTTCTGTAATATTGACAATGTTCACTCCTCATCCAAGCAGCTTCTTTAGCTCCATAGTGATTGAATTATGTTCCTGATGCTCATTAGAGCTAAACAAGCTGCTTAGATAAGGTCTTTACCATTACAGTACAAGTCTAGCTAATTGGTATTAACTACTGCTGCTAAGTATACCTAGACCTGCATAACTGAAACCTTCCTTGAGTGTAAGTATAGTTTTTAGTTTTGGGTAGAAATAGAGTCCCTTTAATGTCTTTATTGCTGTCTGTGGGCCTGCTAGGACAGGGGAAGCAAACATTGCAACTGCAGCTGAAAAAAAAACTACAAATCCCACCAAACGTCTGCCTCTCAGAGTCATGGCTGTGGTTGTCAGAGTCTTGCAATGCCTAATGGGATTTGTAGCTTCACCACAGCTGGAAAACTGAGGCTGCTAACTCTGCGCTAGGTCATTTAATCTTTTTATTTGTCCTGTTGACAATTGTCACCGAAACAAAAAGTGATGGAAAACCCATAATTTTACAGCTGCCACCAGAGGAGATGCTGAACATAAATCTTCCAATGGGGACACCTGTTCAGATGACTGTCCTTGAGAGAAATTCCCTTCTCTTTATAGAGATTTATTTTTACTTCCTGTTACATCTCCAGGACAGGAAGAAAATGAGAATCCCCCAGTGGTGTAAAGCATGCCGCCACTGGACTCTAGAGAAGTGGAGTCATGTTCTCTGGAGTGACGAATCACGCTTCTCGTCTGGCAATCCGATGGACGTGTCTGGGTTTGGCGGTTGCCAGGAGAACGGCACTTCATTGACTGCATTGTGCCAAGTGTAAAGTTCGGTGGAGGGGGGATTATGGTGGGTTGTTTTTCAGGGGTTGAGCTTGGCCCCTTAGTTCCAGTGAAGGGAACTCTTAAGGCATCAGCATACCAAGACATTTTGGACAATTTCATGCTCCCAACTTTATGGGAACAGTTTGGGAACGGCCCCTTCCTGTTCCAACATGACTGCACACCAGCCCACAAAGCAAGGTCCATAAAGACATGGATGAGCGAGTTTGGTGTGGAGGAACTTGACTGGCCTGCACCTGAACCCTATAGAACACCTTTGGGATGAATTAGAGCGGAGACTGCGAGCCAGGCCTTCTCTTCCAAAATCAGTACCTGACTTCACAAGTGGGCTTCTAGAAGAATGGTCAAACATTCCAATAGACACACTCCTAAACCTTGTGGACAGCCTTCCCAGAAGAGATGAAGCTCTTATAGCTGCAAAGGGTGGGCCAACTCAATATTGAACCCTACGAACTAAGACTGGGATGCCATTAAAGTTCATGTGCGTGTAAAGGCAGGCGTTCCAATACTTTTGGTAATATAGTGTATATATAAATATATAGAGTCTCATAAAAACTGTGTAAATGGGCAAAGTGGGGTGGGGGCAGATTAGTCAGTCAAGCTTTATGGTTCTCACATACAAAAGCATTTTACTCATATTCAATGCTGTAATTTCATCTTGACATCATTGTATTTGTCCTCAGGAATAGAGAGGGTTGAATTTTCAAGCCTGACTTGACACCATTTTATTTGTCCTCAGGAATAATGAATAATTAATTTTCAAGCCGGACAGAAAGAAGGACAAATCTGCATTTCCTTGATATACAAGCATTTTTAACACATCATTATGTACTTGTCCTATCCTGCAATGTAATTAGATAGATAGTAATACATACCAGTCTTCCAACTTCATTATTATGTAGGTGCATTGCACTAAGAATATCGGACTCAGATGAGTTTTTATAAGGGGCGTCCAGGAACTTCCTGCTGAACCACATTCCATATTGAAGGTCATCTGAACATCCTCCCCAGTGCCAGCCTTCACTGGCTGAGCCACCGTTCTGAAGACTTGTGTCACACGAACATTCCGTCATATTGCCAGCACTGCATGATCTTGTCACAGAATGCACCAGACCTGCTGCTGTCACTGCTGAGATGAATGCTGTTTCCTTGGTACCTGAAAGAAGGTTAAGGTTAGCTCTAGTTACATTTGTTTGTAAATAGTAAAGTTCAGTCGCACGTAAAAATTTTTTGTAAAAACACACTCTTTGGAGATATATAGCCAAATAAGTGTACCATAGAGCATCTTCAACCTGCTCCCTTATTTATTTCCATCTTTGCATGGATCCCACTGTCTGCTGTTTTCATCCCATGATTGATGAGCTCATGATAAGCTCATGATAAGCTCTTGTTCCTATGGGCTTTAGATTATGAAGACTAGTATGGCCAGCAATGCATAAAGCAAGCATCTGCAAAGCATCTACAAGCTAACACTGATTTTCTGAAGGCCACTCTGACTAAAGATGGTTATACACATGGCGCTTTGTTATCGATTTTGGAACAAGCGATCACAAACAAGTCATCATTGATTAAAACATGAGCAAAAGAATATGCTATAATTGATTCTGGCGAGGTCAGTATGGAAGCTAATATATAATTAAAACATGAATGATACAACACACACGGTATTGTTTTGCACTTTGTGATCAGCTGAAATGATTGAAAATATGAACTATCAGTTATAAATGTAAACAATCTATTAAAAATGATCCTTTATTAATCTGAATCCCTTTTTGGACACACCTGCAAATTTGTTCAGTCGGTCAGAAGCAGTCAACAAAGTTCCACCAGAGTTAAATCATAATCAAACTCCTATAATTAATTAAAAGAAAAGTAAAGCCAAACCTATTTTTGCCTTTACTTCTCTTTTGGGTCACAAGAGTACATTTACCAATGCATATGTTATATACCGAGAGTGCAGAGTCAGGTTGTAGCGGGGAAGGATCCTGACAATATGGTAGAAATACACATGGCTGCCTGATTGACAGCTCGCTCTGCTTCAGTGAGCACTGAAGATACATTGAGGGGAGGAGGAAATCCCTGCAGGAAGCACTGACTAACAGCCTTTGCTCTCCACATGGAGAAGAGACCAAGAGCTAACGATCAGAGGTTACATGATCAGTAAACCCTCAGCATATAGAGTTGGTGTCAGGCCGGATTTCCCACAAGGGCCATCGAGGCCCGGCCTCGGGGCGGCAGGGAGTAGAGGGGCAGCAGGGGTGTGGAATCTCCCAATGCTCGGGACATGCAGTTCTGGCTCCTGTGTAATAGCAATAAACTTAAGCAGAAAAAAATTAAATAAACATTTAAAAAATAATTAAATAAATAAAAATTAAAAAAACAAGTAAAAAATAATATGGAATAATAATTAAAATAAAAAGATGATTAAAAAGTTTTAAAAAATAAGTAAAAAATAATAAGATAAAGATGATAAAAGTTATATAAAAAAAAGTAACAGATGATAAGATAAATAAAAATGTAAATAGGTAAAAATAATAAATAAAAATTTAAAAAGTTAAAAAAATGAAGAGAAAAGTAAAAGCTAACCCTGCCGTCCCCATCCGGGGATGGGATTTCTCATGCAGTGTCACTATGCCCATAAAGGAATACTTTTTCCACATACACTCTCGCTTTGCTTATATCTAGCAATTGGTTAGGTAAGTCGGGCTCAAAATTTCCACTCGCCCCCTCGCAATTTGCGAGTGAAAATTGCGTGGGGGCGAGTGGAAATGAAGCCTCCTTGGGGCGGCTTCTCTCCTGTTCACCGACCTGATGACAGTGCTCCCTCGTCCGTCCGTCTAAGCAGGGGGGCGCAGGAGGGAGCGCTGCCTGCTGTCAGGATGGCGGAGCGGTGA
>NW_017306569.1:1372937-1401123 GCF_000935625.1 Nanorana parkeri
CCTGCCGTCCCCATCCGGGGATGGGATTTCTCATGCAGTGTCACTATGCCCATAAAGGAATACTTTTTCCACATACACTCTCGCTTTGCTTATATCTAGCAATTGGTTAGGTAAGTCGGGCTCAAAATTTCCACTCGCCCCCTCGCAATTTGCGAGTGAAAATTGCGTGGGGGCGAGTGGAAATGAAGCCTCCTTGGGGCGGCTTCTCTCCTGTTAAATTATAATAAAAAAAATGAAAAATGTAAAAAATTATTTTAAAAAAGTGAAAACTGCTCCCCCCCGGACGCATATTTTTAGGCATGTGCGAAGACTAAAAATTAATTTCAGATGAAATGTGTATGTGTAATGCTCTGTGCGTTGTGCTGTGGTTGTATGTGTAATGCCCTGTGCGTTGTGCTGTGGCTGTATGTGTGTTGTGCTGTGTGCGCGTTGTGCCCTGTGTGTGTTTGTTTGTGTTATGCAGGGCAACTGGTGGCGAGTAACTTTGAAGGCCTGGCTAGTAGCTCAGGACCGGAAATTTTGAGCCCTGCCTTACATAAAGATGTCACACACAATACATAATCATCACAGTCTAAAAAAACATGTAAATAAATGTTTAAAAAAAACACACACACCAGCCATGTTCTCCAACCTACACTTGTTTTGCTTTTTTTTTTTCTCTGCCCTAATCATGGCAAACAAAGACAGAGGCCACAGTGTGAGATGGGACATTTGCAGGTTGTCTATACTGCACACTAAAATGCTCTCTCCTACAGCTAGGAGACAAGCTGCAAACAGTTGGGAGCCTTGCAGGATAATGGCTTGGTAACATTGCTACAATATATTAAATATACCATCCAGGCATCATCCATGATTCATAGATATTGCCAAAGCATGTTTCTCTGCATATTTGGCACAATTTGGAGACATGGCTGCTGAAGAACTTAAGCACAGATTTTTGGGTACTAGATGTTATAACCCAAGTTCTTACTAAGCAGTAAGAGTAGTGATCAGTTGCTTTCTGGAGAGGATAATTTTGCATGGGCACCAGCAGGCTTCAACACACTCCAATCTGGACACATTAGAACACAGCCATGACTAGGAAAACACTTTACACAGGGCATCAAAGACTGGATCATACATTCTCTAGTCGGCACAAAAAGCTAATAACTCATTGCAAATTAGGCCACCAGTAACTGGTCTTCCATTTAATATGCAGTAATTGTAGCAGTGGGCTACCTGGGGTTTGCATTAAATGTTACGGATGAATTAGATTGGAGTCACTTTGCTAACTTCACCGTCTTCACCAACTTATATAATGGCATGGGTAGGGGTAAATCAGCACACTCAAGATAATCTACATGGCACATCTGTAGATATTTTATATGTCTATCTATTGAAGATAACTCAAGCTAGCGGTAAACATGTTTCTACAATGACAAACAGAGATTATTTTTGGCACAGCTTGTTTCCCTTCAAACAGATGTGTGTAAATAATCAGTCAATCAGACTGACCATTTTATTTGATATTAAATGAGGCTAGTACCAGGGTGCATTTATTTAAGAGGCAATAAATATTTTTCTTCTCTATGAATTTCTTTTAAAGTTTTTACATTGCTAACACGTGTATTAAGAAACCCGCTGAGTTCTGCAGTATGCAACATTTCAGAAAAAAAGTTTCTGTTTTCTCATGAGTTTCTAGTGTTTGCTTTTATACTGCAATTAGATCTCAATGTGGTTTCCTTGTGCTAAGTGATATTTTTATTGGAAAAAATCTATTCCTTTAACCACATGCAGGAGTCATCAAAACACTTCACAGCAAGGCCACAGCAGTTGTGTGCTGTCTTAGTAAAGATGAAAAACAGTAGATTCTCCAATATGAAAGTAGACTTATCGCCACTATATTAAAGCGATATAAATGAATATACTGTAACTTCATGAAAACACTTCTGCTTGGGGGCTGATAATAAAGTTGTATGTTTTGTCTAAAAGGGAAACAGCATGGTATGTACACAAAACAGCCTCAATGGAGATACAATACAGACTTTTACATCAACATCCAAACATTAAAGGATGTGCAGGAGACAGAAGAACATTTCTTTCTGTCAATTCATTTTTGTTTGGCATTTTTGATTCAGTGCAGTCGATAAAATGCTGCATTAATATGGGATTTCTTTAATGGAAGGACAAACGTACCATCTGCTACACAGAGCACCAATATGTGATTGTAAAAACCCTCTACTTTCTAACTTCTATGTGATGTGAATTGCGCTGTAGCAATGTTCAAATTTAGGCACTAAACCCCAAGCCTGACAGTGTCCCTGGCTCCATGTGGAAGTTGGTACAGTAAGAAGAGGGAATTAATAAAAGTGTTTCAGACAAATGTTGCCTCAACTTTGTCCCAACTGGAGCACAGCCAATCAGCTTTTACATTTTCATTTTCTAAGCTGTGTGGAAAAAATGAAAGACAGAAGCTGATTGGTTTCTATGGTCAACCACACCAGTTGAGATAGAACTTGTCTCAGACATTTTTTATTAATTCTCCCCAGAATGCTAGTAAGGGTGACACACCAGGAAAACTCTCCCTGTCTTATAACAAATCAACATGGTGGTCCCTATTCAGTGGAGGTGGCACCTGTTATATCATTGCATGTTTGTGTTTAACAATTATTAACTGAAGTTTTTAGAAATATAGGGGTCTATTCACGAAGCAGCCGAAGGATCTAGCCGTAGCTTCGGCCGATCCTTCGGCTAGCTTCGGCCCCAGGACCCCTTAGGTTCAATAAAATCGAAGGGCTGCTGTACAGGCTATTCACAATAGCCCGTACAGCTCCCGAACTTGGCCAAGTGGCTCAGTCGAGCTGAAGGCATATGCCTCGGCTTGGCTGAGCCGCGCTGAAAGCCGAAGCTGGCCGAGCGGCCAGCCATTGGCCCGGCCGACAGCCTGCTTCTGACAGCTGGGCGGAGCCAGCCGTGATCTTACAGCTGGCTCCAGCCACCAGCTAACCAGGGACACTGATCTCCAGACAGCCTAACTCTCCCGGGCGCTCTGGGAGTCTCCTGCTCCCGGCCGCCATGGAGAGAAACACTGCTTTTTCTTTCTTTTTTTTTTTATTCTGACATGGGGAATACTAGAAAAAAAAAATAGAAAAAAAAATGCTCAGCTACATTCGGCTATTCACTCACTGCTGTTCGGCATCTACAAGAATAGACCGAACAGCAGCGAGTAGCCTGCCGGAGGTTCGGCTTAGCCGATCCAGAAGGAGTCGAACTCCTTCTGCAGTCTCTTGTGACTCAGTCTCTCTGTTGATGATCACAGGAGACTGAGATTATTTTACATCCAATGTTTTATCTTCTATTTTCCTAATGGACTATTGAAGATCCAGGATCATGGACATTTTTTAACCATTTATTATATTCACTGAAGTGCATATCATACACATGCGTTTTTTCTAGTTGTTATTCTTTGCACATTACATCACATTGTTTCACAGTTAACATCTATTGTATTTGATTTTCCATTATGGATATTTTGTAGCAATGCATTTACACTGAGGTGCATGGTATATACATGCGTTTCTTATTTGTTTTGAACTTTTTACACATTGTATCACATTATTTCAAGGTCAGTATCTACTATATCTGACACTTTTGCAGTTTCATTCACACAGCGCGGCTTTTACTATTCATTTTATACTATATATCTGACCACACAGATTTCAGCTGCTGCTTAACTTGATTGGAGTAGTGGCGCGAGGTTTCACATTATTCATTAGATCAGATAATGCCAACCACACAAAAGCTCTACTTTGTAACTGAGTGGAGTGGATATGCCTGATGGTAAAATTTTTGGGAGAAATGTAACAATTTTCAGTACAGTTCTCCACTGAAGTATTTAATAAACCTGAAAACACATGAAAAATAGATTGACAATGTTTATTTACTAAAAATAAAACTGCCAATTTCAAGAAAAGCTGTTCTGGCAGAAGTCAGGGTAAGATTACAGTTGTCATCTTGAAGATACTTTTAAACAATTCAATGGGATTTATTAGGCAGGTAACAAAATGTACCATAAATATATGAAGTGTGGAATAAGAAACTTACCACTGGTTAACTCATAGCCAAAGATTGACTGAGCTGAGGCTAATGATGATGACAGAAAAGAAAGGGACATGGAAGAACTAGAAGTATATAAAGTTGGTAAAAGAGAGCAGTTCCATCTTTCATGTTTGAATTGGTTCCTACACTCTTGAATTCCTAGTCTAGCTCCTTCCCGGATGGATGATAACAAGTATGGCTTCTTCTTACACATGTCTTTCTGCCGAGCACTTAGAGGAAGGTTGGAACAACCCAACTTCTCTGGAACTCCAAAAGACGTAACACCAAGCCACCTGCAGGGAAAAAGAACATGAGTGATCATATTGAAAAAATGTGTTGACCTAGTGCTGGCACCTCCCTCAAGTGTGTTGTACTAACACAACAATTCATATTTAAGAATCAACCCTGACCCTTATTTTCAAGCATCTTCAGCATCTAACTGCATATTCGCTACTAAATAGCTTCCTTCTGCACTGCCTGTTTCTGTGTTTTATCACAAACTTTGGTGCATATTATCAAAATAAGGTTGAATGTCTTTCATTGTCTTTCCTCCGCATCAATTTTCACTCCATTCATTACATTATTCAGCAACATGTGCAGAGGACAAATGCCATGTATGTTTCTTCTGTCACACACAGTCCTGTCTGGTAGGGCAGGAGACCTCATTTTAATCTTCTGAAGTTCTGTAGCATCCACATGTCTCCTCCCCATCACCACCTCATGACTGGACAGTGAAGGGAGAAGCATCAGATTAAGTTCATCTGTTTGTCTGCTCTCTTTTTCTGTCAGCATGTCCATTGCACTGCAGCACAACTGATTGGCTCCTTGTATTGCTTTTCCTTCCCTTAGTCTGAGCTCTGCTGTACAGGGACTGCAAGAGGTTGATACCAGGTCACATTCAGTTAATTACACTGCTTGCATTAAAATGCATGTATGGTGTATTACTGATTACAGATGTGCATGATACAGATTTGCCTGAGGTTCAGCTTTAAAGACTCTTGGGTTCACCAGCTATAATATTTTAAATATTACTAATTTGGCAAGCATAAAGAGACATGAATTTCCAAATGAAAGGCTATGCCTGAGTGAACAGCCAAATGCCATTCGGCTCGGTGATTCTGCTCGCTATCTCCGAGGTAGTGAGCAGAATAAAAAAATGACATGTAAATAAAAAGAAAAAAAGAACAACGGCGTGGGGTCCCCCTTTCTGATTCATACCAGACCCTTTAGGCTTGGTGGTGAATATTTGAAGAAAGCTCACACTCTTATAGATCAGGATGAGCTACTACAGAACCTGATAGTGCCAGGAAGTTTGCAGAGGAAAATCTATAGTTTTGTTTAAATCTCCAACACTTTAACAGGGGATGGCCTGTCAGCTGCAGGGGAGCTGCTTTGTGCCTGGACACAGTAGAAAATTATTTAACATGGCTGCATGCACACAGATTTTTTAGTACACTACGTAACATTTAAAACAAAAACATAATATAAAACATACTTGGTGAAATTAAAAGAGCTGCTGCATGGCCAAGATGTATTATTTTACAGAAAACAAATTATCTTTAAAGTGAACCGGTTATTACAGAAATTTGGGGGTTACCATTCCTGACTTTTCACAGAAGTTGATAGTTTTCTGGATGTTGTGGTTATTTTACGGCTTCACTATTTGTTGACCTAGAACAAGTAGGCAGCCAAACAGCCAATGATGTTAGACATCCTAACTTGCATCTTTGGTCCAGCTAATCAAAAGGCCAAGACATAAAGCCATAGAATGAGACCCTCCCCCCCAAAAAACCTCCCAATCAGCAGTGTAAACTTCTAAAATTTTATCATGACAAATTCACCTTGTTGCATTATTCACTAAGGACTGAAATGAAGTGAACCTGTGTGCACTTCAGACATCCTATCATGTGCAGGAGGAGTTATAAAGGTGAAAGTACTTCTTCTACACACAATCAGGTGTTTGGGGTGAAAATGGTTCAACTTACTTTAGCGCAGATCACACTGTAAAAAATCTAGTAGTGTATGATATTCTTTGAGCACTCGTGTATTGGTATAGCCTCACATAAAATGTCAGCAAACCATCCTTCACAGTACCCAACATGGTAAGAAACCAAAGACAAATTTAAGGTAAACTTGCAAAACCAACTAGATGAAGAAGCCCAGCTAACATCATCTATAGGAAAAACAATAGGTGCTATCTTCATCTTGCCATGTTTAAGTTACTTTTGACAACCAGGGCATCCAGAAGCCAGCACTTTTGCATATATAGAAATGGCAGTCTAAAAGATTTAGAGGTTACAAACTGACTGCTAACACTCAAAAAACTAGTTAATTATATGAATGGGGTTTCAGTTCTATCTATACTATATATAAGATGTTACTGGTCAGCCAGAGGGGTTGTTGTTTTCCCATACCTGGAGTAATCATTTAAAATCAGGTCTTAAGTAATAATAATATCTGCCATGACATGTGCACCTATAGGCAACTTAACCCTCTTAGCGTGAACCTTCAAGTGTTACTTGGAATTCAATGAAAAAAACAGTCAACCTTGAGCATCTTACATAGTTACATAGTTACATAGTATTTGAGGTTGAATAAAGACATTAGTCCATCAAGTCCAACCTATTAGGATCTCATTCTAGGAGTACCTGTACCCCTGTATATTACGGTCCCTTAAGAAATCGTCCAAAAGTTTCTTGAACAATTCCACATTATTTGCTGAAATCACCGCCTGTGGCAGTGAGTTCCAGACAGGGGGAACTGTTTATACATACAACTCTGAGCCCAAGTAACACACGGGGTTAATACCAAGAAGGCTGGGGATGTTCAGGATGGCAAGAGGTGGAGGATCAGTGAATCAATTCTCCCTCTGTGCAGTGAAGCCGTATGTGCTCTGCTCTGAGTACTTCCAGGTTCACAGCTATCAGATTGTGACTAGCTGTGGTCAGGAAAGGAACATATCGAGTACTGTGGAAGCAGTGGAGGGAAATCAACCCCTGATGTCTAAATATAAAGGGCCTGTCAAACAGAATATGCTATCGTACAAGAGCTTGTCAGCCTCGTTGTGATAGTAATAAAGTTAAGTAAAAAAAAGTAAAAGGAGTTTCAAAATAATGAAAAATGTAAAGGCCCTCCATGTATGCACACACACACACACACACATGCACCTAGGATGCCTGCTTGAACGTAAACAGCAATCGGGTACAATATATCAGTATAATATACAATATACAATATTGCCATGCACACTGGAGTAAGATAAATAATTATAGGGTCAATATTTACAACTAACTCTAAACTGATGAGCTGTGAAAGCTTTAAAATGTTGCCTATTTAACTATTGTAATGTTTCTCTGTTCTACGGGTGCATGCTATTTTAAGGCTTGACATATTTAGTATGTATTTGTTCGACATAGTCACATCTTTTAAAATTTGCAAAAAATGTAAGATTTATTTTGTTTATGAGCACTAACATTAATTTTAGTGTATTTTTTATGGAAAATATAGGTTTGAAAAGCTGTTGTACAAATATCATGCAACATAAAAATGTGCAACTGCCACTTTTATTCTAAGGGTTCTCTGCTTTTAGACATTATAACATTTTTGTGTGTTTTAAGTAGATTTCAGGCCTGCAACGCTGATACCACCACCCCTTTAATTGATTGTAAATACATATTAGGACTTTTACAGGTCTATTCACTAAAGGGTGAAGAGTGTGGAGAAGGCAGGAGAAGTGAACAATCTAGGCCAAAATAGCTGATTTGGAAAAATTCTCCAATTCAGCTCACTTTCCAGTTCAGCTATGCTGTCCTAGATTGTTCACTTCTCCTGCCTTCTCCAAACTCTTCACCCTTTTGTGAATAGACCCTTTTATTAGTTCTGTAGCAGCTATACAGACAACATGATATTTTTATTTTTTGAATACAGGAACCAAATCCTTTATTTTTACTGGAAAGCACTAAGAGGAAAGATGGTTAGGTAACATAGCACTGTTACTTATTAGACTTGTTAACAGTTAATTAGCAAAACTGCAAGGTAGTTATTACCCATAAAATTCACTTTTTTATATAATTCATTTGGTGCTTACTATATACTACAATTTGAGTGGCTTAAGAGTTATTGTTGGCAAATCTGTGCAGAGATGCTAATCAGTGAAATATTTTTTTTTAGATTATAACTTTGAAAAATTTAAAAAAACTCAGGAGAATATTTGTTTCTGAAGACATTTTTTATTTTTACATTCTTTGGTTGTTACCAGCTATAAAACAACACTATACAATATACTGTATGTATATATATATATATTGCTGGTGCTAGTTGAGTTGTTTGGCTACAAAGTACCTAGGTTAATACCCACCGTGGGCAGATCTTTCCCCAATAATAATGAAAGATCCAAAAGCCTCCCACTGTCCAAAATGGTGACTCTCAAAAATAAAAAGCTGTACTGAACTGACTGGCTCCTAGTATTGTTTTGCCTTATGACGTGCTATTGCTGCAGCATCTGTTGGTGCTAATGCTAGAGCCCCATTCTCTTCAGTGTTTCCCCAAACCAGGCCCTGTCTCTTATGATAGCAAGCACTAATGATGAGGATGCTAAAGATCACGCATCTATTACCTAATCAATACCTAGTTATCATAAGCAACTTTTAGAGCTTGCCTACTCCAAATAAAAAATATGCACGCTAACTCATTTAACAGGACATTGCAAAGAACAAATCTAAACTGAAAAAAATACAGTAGCCCAAAATAACCAGATTCAGGTTTACTGAAGCCTGATGATTGACAGGTGGTTGGTTATTGAAGGTTCTTGCACTTTGCTCTTTGCCTTGTTAGTTTATGTAGATCTATCAATTGCAAAAGCATTTCTGAACAATTAAAATCAGTTGAATTAATCTGAAATAAATTCCAGCAATAGAGTGGCAGCATAAATTGCACATATTGAAAAGAATGGGTGAAGTAACAACGTTTTTTACTAGTCCATCTCAATCACTTATACTCACCTTACTTGTGCTTCCCTATTGCTTGGTTGCTCAGTCATAGTGGTTACATATATCCATCACTTCTGTATCTGAGGGAGCTCCAGGGATGCATTGCTTGGTCTGAGCGGCTACTTGCTGGGCTGAACATTGTCACTTGACAATGAAGACAACTTCATTAACTGTGTGTAAACCCTAACACTGAGCTTACACAGGGTTTGACTCCCAGACTCTGGGAACAAGAAAGGTGAGTAAAAGTGGGGAAGGCTAAGATGGTATGTGAGTCATCATAGACTAAAATATTGAACAATAAAACACATTTGGTGTGCGATTGAAAATACGATCTATCAGAAACGATCTACTGAAAATTATCCTTTTATTCAAACTGTATTACTATCTGTTGTTTGACACATGCAAAAATTAATTTAATCCATCAGAAATTATCAATAGAATTCTGATGTTATTGATTGATTTGCCAGCGTTGAAATCTAAGTAAAGCTCACTAAATCGATTGAATGCACAGTCTCTGGTTTATGATTCTTATTTAATTTCATCAGTCACACTGAAAGATCGATGGAATAATCATATCCATACTTGTGTGGTTACCTTAAGTGACTGTGTGACCGAGTCTGAGTATCTTTAAAACAGAACTTCGGGTAACATTTTTCTTAACACCCGAAGTGAGGCTAAGTGCTCATTTTTGTCTAGGCTCAGGGTTAAGTGTTCATTTTTGTCTAGGTTAAAAAAAAAAAAAATTATACTCACCTGAACCTCTGAGCCAGCTTGCTCCTAGACCAGTCCCTGGAGCCTCTAAGGGTATAAGGTCCCTGAATCATCATGTTCTATACACAGTGTATTGGAGATTAAGACACAGAGAGATATGCCATTGCTGCAGTGGAGGAGGAGACAGCCAGCTGGCTCCGAGGTTCGGGTAAGTATATCTTTGTTATTTTTGAACCAAGGCAAAAACAAGCCCTTAACCCTACAGTGTGTGGATAACCCCACTGCAAGAGTTAAGAAACATTTTACCCAGAGTTCTGCTTTGATAGCAGTTGCTTAAATGAATAGAACAATCTCTCTGTATAATTCAGATACCCCCAAAACATCCAGCTAGGTAGGGTGCAATATTTTACTAAATGGTTACCTTTGGAATATCTGACAAAAAAGATGAATTTGGCTGAAGATGACAATGATAGATAGATAGATAACAGAATGCAGTGATTTGTACAGTGCCAAATGGCTGGTTATAGGTGGACAGATATGGTGTGGAGATATCTGCCAATCCTCACATGACTGGTACAGGTGACAGAATCCACTGCAATACTCATCCTGAGAACCTTCACTGTTCTCCATAGACATAGACCAGCTCAACAAAACTTCCTGTATAACAAATAGTGCCCCTGACTGCATGGGACCCTCATTATCACCCCCAAACATTCAATTGCTAATAATCACAACTAAAGCTCAATATTTGGAGCATCATTTCCTGTACTGAGCTGGCTGTGGTCAGCCAGACACATAGGAGTTGATTTAGTGAAGGCAAACAGACTGTTTGTCTTGGAAAGTGAATGTTTAGTAAGCTTTGTAAATAATATAATGTATAAAAAATTGTGTTCACTGTAAACATCCAATCATGTGCAAGGAAATTTTTTTTTAAAAAAATAATATTTTCTTGCACATGATTAGTGTGAACACACTCACCTTATTTACCATGCTGAGGAAAGATGTGAACAATCACTTTTCTAAGTGAGCAATTTCTACTGCTTTAGTAAATTAACCCCATACTGTCCAGTTTGGAGAAATCAAAACATGATTGCTAATTGGTGGTTCCAGCTTCTGCATACTCTGCATTCTGCATACTCCACAAATGAAACGCGGCAAGTGCAAAACTTTATAATAAGTAGTATACAAACATGCATATCATAACGCTTTTCAGTTACTAATTTAACTACCTTTAGGTTTTGATGAGGGAAGCCATTACAAATTATCGCAGCAAGCTGTAAAATATTTATTGGACTTACAAAATGCTGTTGGATGCTAGCTTGGACAAATAATCTATTTGTTCCGAAGTAAGGTCTCTATTGTCAGAGCACCAGAAATGTATAGAATTCCAGTATTTCTGGCTTAACGCTGCTTAGTAAATAAAGCCCTGAATTCTTCAGACCCAAGTGTTAACATGTGGGCAATTTTCTAACGAGCCACCAGACTGACTGGCGATATTTATGGCTATGTTGGCCAGAGACTCCTAACAAGAGAGCAAGAAATGTCATACAATAGGAAAATATATATAGCTCTTATCTGAAGTGCATTTTATGTCAGCAGCATCAAACAGAAGAACAAAGAAACACACATGGAACACAGTACACAGGGTTTAAACTATGCTACAGGAATCCAGAGGATTAGCACATCCGTAAAATATCTGATCCAGATAAGGTATCACAACATCACACAGTAATCTAGTTAATCCAGAATCAAAAGAGATGCAGCAAATGACTAGAAGACAGCTGTGCAATGTAACTAATACTTGCTGCTCTGTCAAGGCTACCAATTTTAACAACGAGGCTTGCAAAGTGTGAAAGCATATTTCAGATATAAAAAAAACTGGCATTCCAACCAGGATGAATTGAAGGACTCTCTATCACAATTTTAATATAAGAATAAATAGCAACAAATTGCCCCATACTTGAAGGTTTAAAATAAAGAAAGAAAATAAAACATACACACTTGATATATATAAAGCACTGTCACAAAATAGTTCTGCAGAAGTTTCCACATATTTCTTAGATTAAAGAAAAAAAAAATCTTTGCATGGATTCAGAACAATGTTGCCAATTGCAAACAGAAAAAAAAAAAACTAAACCTACATGAAAAAGTTTTCTCTGGGGGCAAAGAGCAGACTAAACGCATAATGTTTTAATCCATCTAATAAAATATGCCTCTTTGGAACATGCCAACTCCTCAAGTCCCTGAAAGAAACAAAGGAGTCCAGCTTGAAATATTTTGACAAACCAAAACTGAACTTGCGCTGGAGATCGAATGAAATATGTTTAACATATTTTAGAGCTGCATGTAAACATGTTTGAGAGCTGTCATTTTTTTGTTTGGAGACTCCAGATGTTCTCTGGAAAAAAAAAGGCTTTGCTGTTTAGGAAAATAGTGCTGATACTGGAACTCTATAGGGCTGGTCTGCTATACAGGACTAAGTACACAGGGACTTCTGCAAGAGACACTTTTGTTACAATTACAACTTCAAATAGGAGAATAGTGCTGATACTGGAACTCTATAGTCTGCTATAGGACTAGGTACACAGGGACTTCTGCAAGAGACACTTTTGTTACAATGACAACTTCAAATAGGAGAATAGTGCTGATACTGGAACTCTATGGTCTTCTATAGGACTAGGTACATAGGGACTTCTGCAAGAGACACTTTTGTTACAATTACAACTTCAAATAGGAAAATAGTGCTGATACTGGAACTCTATAGTCTGCTATAGGACTAGGTACACAGGGATTCTGCAAGAGACACTTTTGTTACAATTACAACTTTAAATAGGAAAATAGTGCTGATACTGGAACTCTATAGTCTGCTATAGGACTTGGTACACAGGGACTTCTGCAAGGGACACTTTTTGTTACAACTACAACTTGTGGACCCAGCCCTGAGATGATGACAGCTTGGATATAGACATCGCAAGAACTCAAATCAGTGGTCCGGCTTTTCAATCAAATACACAGGATAAAACTGCATAAAAACGTTTTTTTAGCAAGAAAATAAAAATCTACAATTTGGTAATAAATGGACACTTGAAGATATATTAAAAAAAAACAAAGGTACCTACATCCAGTTTCCTTGTGAGCAAGGGAACACCGCCATGAGTATGGTCAAGAGGACACACAAATGACAAAGTCCAAAAGAAGTCCCCTTCTCCATCTCCAGAACATTTATTTATTCCTGTAGCCTCAATGGAGCTTTGCTTTGGCCCTTTCAAGCAGGTACTTATAATGTGATTTCTGATTCTTCAATCATTTTCCTACTGAATAATCAATGGATGTGCCTGTGATGAATGCAGCAGCCAAGACGGACCAGTCCTTATAACCTAGGTAAGATCTCTTCTCTTTGATTGTAAGTCCTCTTTCCAGGCTCTTCAACTTAGCCTTTTTGGTTACCTTGGAATTCCATCTGTGATTGGCCAGGGTTCTGATGAATAACAATACATGCATCAAGACAGAGCCTATTGGCCAGCACGTCTATGTAGGGTGGGAGGTGCAGAGGTCTAGTACAGGGTGACAGCTCTTGTATGTGACATGAGAGCCCAGTGCTGCCAGTCTGCGGTCTTATTGTCTCCTCTTACACACAAAGCAACTGTAAGAAAGTTAGCATTATATTATTTCTAATAGATCACACGCATGCATGTCAGAGAAATGTGGCTACTATTGGGGTTGTGCACAATAAAATGAATTATGAGCACAGGATTTAACTACATAAAATGTGATTTGCACGCATGACATACCAGGAAAGAGGCACTCTGATCACACACAGGCAGCAAATATTTCACTAGTAACACAAATGTAACTTTGAAATACTGCTGATCATTCCAGGTCCCTCTCTTCCAGTGTGACATATGACAATGATGGAGCTGCCCACTGACACAATGTCATTTTCTACTGCTCCCCAGGGCCTATGTACTGTTACCAGTGTCCTGATCTCTGCAGTGGGAGGATATCCATCCGGACAGGAGGGATTGATTGCAAGCTCTGTGTCAGAGTGTAAGCAGACTGATCCCTCTCTAATCTCCTGGAGACTATTTGAAGTAGTGAAGGCAGTCACCAGCTTCCCGTCACTTTATACAATTAGCTACTTGAATAAGATGCAGAGCACACTGAAGGGGCTGGGATAAGCGGAAACAGATGTGGAGCATTCTCCTAAGACTTTATAATGTCTCCTGGCTGTTCAGTAAACGATTTTTAATTCCCAGCCTTCATGGGGCTGTTGCTGATGTCAAGTGGCAGCGTTTATTACTGTGCACCGTCTCAGGACGAGACAATTGTCTGCAGCCGGTACACTGTGAGATGGAAATGCTGCAGAGATCAGTGTGACAGCCTAGCAGAGTAATCTGATCGGCAGACGACTGATCACACACACAGTTTTCAGCCACAGAATCATAACTGTATCACTGCAAGTTCCAACCCACAGTTCTGTTCTGTGGCTTTCTCTGGGCACAGATGATGAATGTGTGGTAAGTATAGCCGGCAATAAGATGGGCTATAGTAAAAGCCAGCACTGAGAGGGGTAGCCAGCACTGATAAGAGTTAAAGTAATAGCCAGCACAGAGAAGGGTTAAATTAATAGCCCTCACTGGGAAGGGTTAAAGTAATAGCCAGCACTGAGATGGGTTACAGTAATAGCCAGCACTGAAATGGGTTAAAGTAATAGCCAGCACTTAGAAGGGTTAATGTAATAGCCAGCACTGAGATGGGTTAATGTAACAGACAGCACTGAGAATTAATAGCCAGCACATAGAGGGGTTAATGTAATAGCCAGCACTGAGAAGTAATAGTCAGCACTGAGAAGTAATAGCCAGCACTGAGAAGGGTTACAGTATACAGCCAGCACTGAGAAGGGTTAAAGTAATATCCAGCACTGGGAAGGGTTAAACATAGCTGGTGATCCCTTCAGTAAGCACATAGAAAGTGTTAATCAGAGCATTTACTGACCACAAACACTTTGGGGCTGATGTATGAAAGGTGTGCCAAGACTGGCTGTGTGTGGCTTCTTTTGTCTGAGTTACTGATCTGAAACACGTACACTGTAAAGGAAAATTAGAACAAAGTCTGTATTTCATATATCTACAATGGTTTCAGTGGAGTGATTAGTGCAGCCAAAGCATTAGCATAACAGTCAGGCAATTAGCATTTTCAGAAGAAGTTGAACTGTTGTATTCCTATCATGATAGATTCCAAAGCTTAAAGCAGAACTCCGGGCACTAAATGTATTAACCCTTGCAGTAGGGCTACACCCCCACTACAAGGTTACCTGCTTTTTTGTGTCTAGGTAAAAAAAAGATACTTCTCTCTCTCTCTCCGCTGCAGCGATGGTATGTACATCAGGGTCCTTACGTCCTATACACAGTGCATAGAACATGATGACTAGAGGATCCTTAGACCGCCTAAGCGGAGGGGGAGAGACACTTTAGGGACCAGTCCAAGAGCTGACCCGCTCAGAGGTTCAGGTGAGTATAACGTTTTTATTTTCGTCCTTAGATACAAACAAGCACTTAACCCTTGCAGTGCGGGGGTAGCGCCACTGCAAAGGTTAATAAAAATTGTGCCCAGAGTTCTGCTTTAAGAACCCCTGGTTGAGAGGATACCCGAGTACTCAAAAAAGTTACAGTACTGGGACACAAGTAGAGAATTATTACCAAAAAGTCAGCAAGGCCAGACGAACAGGGGCCTTATAATAAAAACACAAACAGTAAACGCATTTGTTTCCATTCGAGTATAGTTGTCAATGTTGACTCTTTGTAAGACAGGAAATTGAATTGTAAATAAAACAATAGAAATAATAATAATACTTATAATTTAATATTGGTATTTATATAGATTGACAATTTTAGCAGTGCTTTATATATACAATACATGTACCAAAACTATTTAAAGTGGAACTCCAGGCAGCTATAGAAGACACAGATTAATGCAGCTCTGTGTTCATAATACATCTGGATATTTTTAAATGCAGGCAGTGAAAGTACCTGAATTTGACTAAGGGCCATTCACACTAGCTGCTGCGCTACATCGCACAGCAGCTGGTATGCAGTGCCGATCCTGGCACATCACATTCTTTACCTAGAAAAAAAATGAAAACTTAATTGAGATGTCACAAGTGACATTTCATTAAGTTCTATGGGCACAGCATGGTGCGAGGCAGTTATACCGTGTCCCATCCTGCTGTGCTGAAATGAAAAAATGTACTGCATATCATCACACTACCACAACATGGTGGTGTGAATGGTTTCCATCCATGACAGGGCACAAAGCCTTGTCTTGCATTGCAGCTGCGCTGGAAAAAGGCCAGTGCAGCCCCAATGTGTCTGGTGTAAGTTCTTCCTTACTTTCAACCTCTTCCAGTCTCTGTGCAGCAGAGCTCAAACCTGATTTGTGCAATTCCCTTCACCTCCCTTCACACACACTCTAGTTTCCCACCTGGGTCTGTGCTGTCATTATAGTCAGTCAGTGTGCTATATCCCTTGCCACTGATCCACTGATTTTGCACTTAGACAAAGTCGAATACACACACAAGTGGCGGCTCAAAGATATCTGTGCCCCAGTTTGGTTTCATAGCAAAATGTTCTCCTGGCACACTCACAAGCTAGCATGTAAAAAAACATGTCTCACACTAAGGTTAAAAACAGAGGTTTGGATTTTATCTTCTGCCCCTTGTGCTCCAAGATGGATGCTCTGATAGTTTAGAGTTAGGACCGCACTATATAGAGGTGCCTTGGCGCAGCTGTGCGGCTATCACATTTTCTGCAGAAGACGTGTATCCAAACCTCTGTTTTTAACCTTAGTGTGAGACATGTTTTTTTACATGCTAGCTTGTGAGTGTGCCAGGAAAACTTTTTGCAATTTTACTGTTTAAAGCCCATTCCGTGTGCACCTTGCTGTAAAGCTGGTGACCAATTGATGAGTGCGTTTGTCATATGTTTTGCTTGCCAGTTTGGTTTCAGACCCATAGTTTAGGAAACACAAGTGTAAAAAAAGCGGCAAAATGGCTAAAATGCTCTAATAAGTCAGTTTATATCCTAATCAGTCATACATAGATGTAATATAAATATACAGTATATGATGAGTAATTAACAAGTACCTAATTCTTTTAATAACAAATTATTACTTACGATAAGCCTCTTCCAGTTACCAAAAATGGCTTCCTCAGAGGGGGAGCATCTTGAATTTATTAATAATTAACATTGTTCATTAATTGATTGTATAACATGATTTCATACATAGTTATCTTATATTCATGCTGACATAATTTGTAGAGAAGCAGGGCCCTGTGTATAGGTTGCAGCTATTCATGTTATTAACTTTGCTTTTTGCAATATGATTTTTTATTATCATATTGATTATTTCACTGTAATAACCATTTTGCAGTGTTTGTTTTTTCCCCCCTCCATCTAGGACTTCAGATTTGGCGTTATGTGTTGTTTCTTAATAGAAAATTGCAAGCATGTAAACATTTTAGGAATTGTATTTTGCTACGTAGCATCGCCTCATTCTTCAGTTTGGATACATTGAGATAGCTACTTGTGAAATAGAATTTAATTCAGTTTGAATGTTTAGGCAACAGTTAAGTATGCTACTACTTGTAATGAAGAATTCTGAGGAAGTGGGGACTGCCCTGGCTGCTGTTGTTACTAGCTGCAGAGGTTACGTGGCTGAACTAGGTGCCTAGTACTGAGAAGAAGGGTGAGACAGAGGTAGTCAGCATTATGTGACACACATCACCTATCAATCATTCCACAGGCTTGGCTGAACTAATGCACCACTCCTCTGCTTACATTCCCCACACTTTCCCCGCTCAAGGAACGTGAAATACAGTGGCGAGTGAAGTGCTCAATTCTACAGTTGTTATACATTTATATACTGTATATACTGAAAGAAACACATTGTAGCAGCACAGCTATCGCTGCAGGCTCTGAATCTGGGCCATGGGAGAGGTGGGAATGACAGCCAGTCTGGATTCTGAGTCTACAGCCACCCATCAGCTAGCTCAGATTCAGAAAAATGATAATGAATTAAAAAGCCACGGTCCTGCAGTTCAGTGAGTGCATTCGTCATTTTAAATTGTAACCCAACATCCTGCAACTGCAGCCAATCAGGAAGCCCTGATACTGTCATTTGAGTTTGAGAACATCTGATTGGTTATAGTTCAGCCACTGTACAGTGTAGCAGGCACTTGGAGGGTGAGAAGTCTTTGACATTTCCTGGCCACTATTACAGTGGAGCTTAGAGACTATCCAGCCACTACTACTAGGCTGGTGTGGGCTGATTAGTTTTGCTGGCTTTAGAAAGGGAGACATGCAAGGCAGTGTGGCAGAGGAGGGGCCCCAGCTACATTTTTGTTATTTTCACCAAACCCACCATTAGGCTTTACCAGGGCCATTCCAACAATAAATGCAGAGTGCAGGAAGCTGCTGTTGGTATTGTGATAAGGGAACTATCAACCTCACATTTTTTTTTAATGCTTTGGGGCTATTATTGTGATGGGGTACCACAATGTGAATGGAAATCTGGCTTTGTAACACCATGCTCATTTTGTCTAAAACAGACTGGTTTAACATCATCAAAACACTCCCCACTGCATTTCAATTCGTTTCCCATGTACAATAGGTGGCAAACCTAGGGCCAATGGTCTCTGTCATTTCTGTACCCTGTATTGGTTTGACAAGCAAACATGACCCATCTCTGCTTGCGAGGGGAATGCACTTTGAAATCTTTGCCTTGAGTGCCAGAGGACCTTATCCTGGGATGATTGTTAGTGTTTCTGTGCTCAATTACTCTGTAACACTAATACAAACTTGGAAGTACACCCTCCTATCCACTACAGCAAGGGAATGGGCCATCTTAGCCTCTATTTGGATTGCAGTTTCCATGCTGCTGCACATGTGATAAGCTATTGCACCCAGCCATTTAAAGGCTTGAAGGTTCGGGTGAGAACTGAAATAAGCACAATGGCAATCTTACCAGTTGTCATGCCTTAAAAGTGATTATTTTGAAAGTCATTGTATTGGTGGGTAAAATTCCTCTTGAAACGGTAGCTTTTTAAAAAAAACTACAGACCTCAACTGTCTTGTCAGTTTCTAGCTGAGGATACACTCTGGGATGTCCTACAACCTAGAGAAGACTGCATTAGGCATACAAGGTTAATTCAAGACTGCTGGCTAGGAGGGATGGATGCACCAGAAAGCAATCGATTTACTCCCAGATGTGGAGGAGAACTGCGCTGTGCTATTAAGATACCAAGCAACTTTATAGAGAAGTGCTTCTTGTTGTACAAAGAAAGTAATGGAAAGCTGATACTATAGATAATCCCCAAGAATCCTCATCTTCAGGGTCAAATGTTCACCTGTCACCTGACAACTGAGTGTCCCTCCCTTTGTAGAGATGCAACAGAAAGTGAAGAGAAATATCCCCAACAAGACACAGAAGGAAAAAAATAAAGTGACTCTATCATAGACACACACACTCTAAGCGTATGAAAAAAAAAGTTAAGAGAACATATATGCTTTTTTATTAAAGGTTTATCAATGCATAATCCCAGCCAACAAATTTAAGGGCCGATTCACACCATATGCGTTGGGGCTACGTTGGCCGCTGTCTTCAGAGCAGCCCCAGTGCAAGACAAGGCAATTTGCCCTGCCATGGATGGGCTTGGTTCACACCACTGCAATGGGAACATGGTGGTATGCACTGAAAAAAGTACACCATGGTGTACTTTTTTTTCAGTGCAGCAGGATGCGACACAGAAAAACTGCCTCACACACCGCTGTGCCTGTAGAACTGAATGAAATGTCAATTGTGACTTTTCAATAAAGTTCTACCAAAAAAAAGGTTTTGCACAACAGCTGGTGTGAATTGGCCCTCAATGTGTTGCATGCCCTCTACTGAGAATCTGTGAACATCAGGGCTCCAAACCAGAATCACTTTTAGGATGGACATACACCTTATAACCATCTTTCAATTTTTGTTGTCCCGACATCACACCCTCATTTGATTTCTGTTCAAATAGCCCATCATGCACAGACCAATGTAGTTTTCGATTATCGTTCGTTAGCAATACTAACTCTACGGTTTTCTTCGATCGACAAGACGGATTTTGGTTTGCGCATTGGCAGTGTTCATGTAAAGATAGTATTCACCAGCACTGACTTGTAATGATATGTCACATGCATCAAGAAGCCAACTTTTCGGGGGCGCGCAGCATCCCTGCATCAGGGCAACATCGTGACCGTTACAATGGCACCCTGATGAAGGGACCCTGCGCGGATATTTTGTTTGGTTCAATCGCTGTATGGTGTGCAGGTGATTCTCTAACGCTATGTGCAGTGTTCGTGTTGCGATTTTTGTTGTACGAAAACGCCACTAATCCATCATTTTTTGTCAATTTCAATGAAAGTTTTCTAGTCTGCCCGTTTTTCAGACAGTTGTACAGTAATGGCGATTGTGCACCTCCCATCAACTGGCCAATTATCGTACGAAAACGTGATCGAACGATAATTGTAAGGTATATGGGCACCTTAAGTGTGAGACTTGGTTGTGCCAGGTAAACGTCTACACAAGGGAAGATCCCAGTCTTCCATTTATAAACTTCCACTGCTGCCCACATCTAACTGATTTCTGTTCAGCTAAGCTGAGCTTGTGATACGAGTTCTATTATTTCCACTGGATATCTGGCCATTGTAAAAAGTATGGATTAAAATGCGTGTATAGCCAAAACTTTTTAATTTAGCTAAGGGAAGGTTGAAAATGCCTGTCAGTATCATTTTTGCTGTTGGTGTCCCTTTGAGGAGATATCTTTTTGTTTCCTGTCTTGGAGACAAAGCAAGAAGTGAATGGAAATCTGTACAAAGTGAGGGGAATTCCCTTATTATTTAGGTATCACCAAAACAGGTGTCACCATTGGAAGATTTCCCCTTAACTCTGACAACAACTACTAACTCTTGGATGCCCCATCACTTTTACTAACTAAAACTGAAAAAAAAAAAAAAGATTTAGCTACAGATAATTTTTTTTATTCAGAGGATTCTAGCAGATATTTTCCATAGACGCAGGAGCTGATTTCCAACAAAGTTTGAGATTGTGTTACACCTTAGATTCACTAAGCCAAAAAATATGTACATGTATCCCCTTTGAATACCCAATCATGGGCAATTGAAATTAAAAAGAGAAAAAAAGATGTTTATCTTGCAAAGGTTTGTAGGATTGAAATAAACAGTCTTCTTTTTAGGAACTAAACTCAATGAATATTGGAAAGTGTAAAACCTCTACTCCTTTAGTAAAATGATCCTACTGTTGTTTTTAAATGGTTAACATTGGCTAACATTTGCTGGCTTTACATTCGCCAGTTTATTTATTAACATGAATTCATCAAAAACAGCATACCTGTTGCAATTGTCTAGTGGATCCTCTGATCTAGACAAATGCTTATTAGTTCAAGGGACAGATGATAGTTGGAAAATAAAGGACTTATCAGATCAGGAACCTCGAACCAGTCTGATGTAAGAATCAGATGAAATTCATAAACTATGCCAACAGTCATCGTGCAGGTAAAGGCTGAATGAGCAGATTAATAAGGGTAAATAGTGACATCCTTCCATTTATAAATAATGTCACCATGGCTGCTTTTAGTACCTTGTCTCATGGTGCCAATGTGCACACATATAAGATAAAACTCACTACAAGCCATGACCCATTTGATCTGCATAGTATGGTATTTGCTTCTGTTTGAGTAAATCATATATGTTGGGGTACGTAATTAGCATTATCTCTTGCCATATTAACAATCACAATTTAAAATATTTGCTGACATAAACAGTGAATGCAGGATTTTTACACAACATTCACTGTGGGTGTATTTGTCTGGTGAATGTGTTTTAAATTACAGTGATTGATTCACCTGCTGTGAGTGCCTGATAAATGTCACATTCACAGCTTTATAAATATTTGCCATATTTTTTTGTTTCGAAGCTCATCTCCAATCAAACTTTTTTTTAGGGAAGTGTGGGTGCAAGTTTGAACTCCCATATGTATGCCGGTTGTAGAGGTTTGCTCCTATGACTGGGACAAAAACAGTGAGTAATCAGCAATAAAAAAACACATCATTTAGCAGAGAATGAGTAGGATTGGAATATCCTTGTGATCTTTAAACTCCTGCCAGACTGCATAGCCAGGTCCTCAAGATTGCACCACAGATAATTCATACAAGCTGGTCTAAGATCTACCCCAGCCTTTGATTGGAGAGGTAATGCTTGTGCTCTCCCCTGCACTGCATGTAACTTTGTAATGCTGGCCACAGACCTTACAACCATCGCAAGACTTTTGTCTTGCGATGGTTGTAAGGTAATTAAAAAAGCGTACGATCTGCCCATCTTGGACCGGCAGATCGTACTTGCGATAATCACAAGCCCGCCCCGCTGAGGGGCGGGCTTCCGATGACCGCAATGCTGAACGGGCAGTGTGCGCTTGCGCACACCGGTCCGTGCGGCATTTATCTTACGAACACGCCACACACCCGCCGACAATCGTACGTTTCTCGGCGGGTTTTCGAACATGTTCCTAAGATAAAAGTTGTGCGAACGCACTGTAGAAACGGTCGCACGCCTTCCACACACCTTGCGATAATCGTACGATCGCGGGGTTTCCAGCGATAATCGTACGATCACGGGATTTCCCGCAATTATCGTACGATTATCGCAAGGTGTGTGGGCACCTTTAAGGTGCCCATAACCTTGCGATTATCGTAGATAATCGTATGCGATCGACTTTTCGTACGACAATCGTAACGTGTGAATAGAGTGCCCGACCGATAGTACTGTACAATCGTACGACTTTTGACGGTCAAGCATGTTTGAAAACTTTGGTCGATTGTACGATGTTCGCATGGTTGGTGGCGTTTCCGTCCGTCAAAAGTCGTACGATTAACACTGCGCATGTGCAAACTAAAATAGTTGCGGTCAATTACCGCAAGTTGTCCAGGTGTTTTTTTTTAACTACCGCTGATTGAACCTTTCGATAATCGGGGCAGGATGGAAAAAGTTTCGTCCGATAATCGTAAGGTGTATGGGCACCTTTAGACTGAGAGAAATGTGTTAGACAGTATCAGCCGGTATGTAGACCACCTGGACATTTTGCATACCATCAGTTCAGAGTAGTTCAATAACATTAGAAGTAATTCCATGAATATTGAACATATTTACAGTAATTTAGCATTTAAGAGAGAACCGTTGAATGAACAATGTTTGGGAGCATAATAAAAATTCAAGAATAAATGAGAAAGGGGTAATTTAGACCACCAAGCAGTACTTATATAACAAATCAAACAGAATGTAGAAAAAATAAGTTATTTTATGGAAACATCATGGAGATTAAATTTCCATAGTAAAACATGTATTCTGTAGACTTGTTATAATGTCCTGAAGGCAGTAACCATTGGAAATCAGTTAGATGTCCTTTTTTGTAAATCGGTCTTTATTTTATTAATACTGCATTAGCATTAAAAAAAGTTATTTAAAGCATGCATAGATCAAACCTCTGGGGATGGAATGCCTTAAAATATTTTTATTTAAATTCATTGGGAAAATACACTTCTGGTGAGTGATGAAAGATGCTAAATGTTTCTATTATTGCTATTGAAATATCCTCTGGGGCATTTCAAACGTGAACGTGAATACAATATTTTGGCAGCTGCACAGCAGTGCCATCAAAGGAAAGTTGTTAACAACCAGTATGATTTAGATAATTTATTAGTATTAATAGCATTTTATTATCCAACAACAGTTTAAAAATATATAAACAAGGTAAAGGAAAAATATTTTACACCTTAGCTACTGCATACCATTATAAGTTGCAATAACTTGTCCGTAGGCCCTTCAGTTACTGAAACATCCCAAAGCAGCTGGCAGAGATTGATTAATCACTTCTTTAATCTTCCTGCACGGACTTCTAGTGAAAAAAAATGTCAAAACTGAAAGGATGTAACAGTCGAGCAATTCCTCATATGAGTACTCTTGATGCCGCAGGGAACTTTGTTATTGCCAAAACAGAATGACTTATCAAATTGATCTTAATGTTAATAAATAATACAATTACATAGATATATGATTTCACCATTAATGATAGCTTTTGACCTGCAGCCTTTTTGTGGTAAACCCCTGTTTCAATGTACCCTTAATGTGAAGCTACTAGAATCCTGTTCTCAATCTTCAGCCAGTCAGAAATGCTGACATTCAAATGTTGATCATAAGGAACTCTCCGCAATCTGTCCACATCTATGGAAGGTCAAGGGACATATCTGAATTAGAAGACATTTTAGTGAGATCAGCCAGTGGCAACATAGTGATGTCTTGAATTTTCCCCTAGGAAACATTTTCACAAAGAAGTCATAGACAATGAAGTCACATTCCTGATTTCAATGATGAACAAATGGTTAAATAAACGGTTGACATGTGAGCTGCTTTACACATCTAAGGATTTATTTGTTTATTAATTCAGTCTTGTGATCCAGGAACGCCTTTTGAACAGCAAAGCCAGGTCTTGGGATGAGCTTTGGGTTTTGGGTCAAATGTGAGGCTAACAACATCACCCATGATCTCTGGCTGGCTTGTTTACAAACAGCAGCCAGATCATCCTCATTCAGCAACACAACATTGTCAGGTGGCAGAAATAAAGATTGCTGAAGATCTACATTGCTGGATGATGTGATTGATGCTGCAATTATATTGTGGGCATTTTTTTTTTCAAGTAAAGGACTTTGTTACAATGTCTGTGTTATTATTTATGTTTTACTCTTTTATTGGGGGATGAATAAGAAAGGGTTTTCATGTATCCTGTACCCATACCCCAGAGGGGTGGATATTTGGGCGTCTACATATCATAAAAGTGGCGTCCATATTGCAATAAGTCTCCCCCTGCAAACCCCTATCCCCATCTTCTTAGGGACCAAATGTGGGGGTGAAGCCCTTGTTCCCTCGGAGAGGGGGCAAACGCTCACTGCCCACCCGTCCCTGACTACCCAGACTGCATGCATGGATAAGGGTCTGGTTTGAAGTTTAGGGGCACCATTTTTCGTTTTATTGTTTACTGTCACTTTGTACTACATACTATGTGATTTCTCCCCAAAAATGTATACCAGGCCCTTATCCAGGTGCCCAGTCCGGGTGGCAGTGAGAGTAAACAACCCTTCCTGAATCGTAGCAGGCCACATGCCTTAAAAATTGGAAGGATACCTTGCAAGGGGGGTG
The DNA here is from genome assembly GCF_000935625.1 of Nanorana parkeri. Lineage (NCBI taxonomy): Eukaryota > Metazoa > Chordata > Amphibia > Anura > Dicroglossidae > Nanorana > Nanorana parkeri. The sequence goes on from NW_017306569.1 coordinate 1,398,010, forward strand.
GGGGCAAAGCCCCCTACTCCCCATGCAAGGCATCTTGCCCTCATGTTGAAAGGACGAGGGCTTATTTTCCTCATCTGGTCCACAAAAGGATGAGGTGGTGTGTGGGGAGTGACTTATCATAACCTATTCCCCCCAAAAATGTAAACATAAAAAAGATACCTATGCCATGAAAAAGTCCTTTATTTAAAAAAAAGTAAATATTGTCCCAAAGTGTAAATCCAGCATTAACCACGTTGTCCTGTAATCTAGATCCATTGTCAATCACAATAACCCACCGCCTGACAATGTTGCCCTGCCACACTACTGCTGCAAAATGACAGATCTATCCTGGTTGACATCAGTGAGAGAAGTTGGCCAGAGATCTGTCATTTAGAGCAGGTTTGTGGGCTACCTGCTCAGTTTACTTAACCACCTGCGAACTGAACTTTGCTCTTCCCTACTGGATCTCCTTATAGACTAGACAGCAGTTAAGCAGCAAAGGCTTGTTAAGGACCAATCTCTGAAGGGATAGCAGCAAACTTTTGAGCTCATCCATTTGTTCTCATGTAAGCATATTCATTGTGTTCCATTTATAGTGTTGTGCAAAGCAGTAGAGCCTTGACTGTCTCAGGGATCCATTCCCCATTTTCCCTGTGCACTGTACACAGGATCATATAGATAGGTTTGGATACTAATGGTAGCTTTATGTAAAATACATCAAATTATATTATAATTAACACATATCTGGATTAATAATACTTTTATGACTGCCTGGATGCAGCTTTACAGTGTTTTTTTGTGAATGTGAGAGTTTTCATCTGCCAGGTTTTTATTACTGTCTGTGTTCCTGCTGGGAGATTAAAACTCTCTATTGGCCCTGACTACCATTGTCTCTGGTATAGAAAGTACTGGGAAAAATCTAAATTTTTTAAATCGTCACAGGAATAAGAGGTGAATCTTCAATCTTGTGTCCCCTGTTCTGATGACAACACTTGTCTATTCTATCTAAAACTATTAAAATGTATTGTTTGGCCTATACTTTAAAGTAGATCAGGTAAGTAAAAGTCCTTTACACAATACCCCTAGACATTAACAAGCAGCTATGCCTTGCAGTGCAGGGGGTGCCCCACTGCAAAGGTGTTTTTCCCAGAAGATAGGCTTTTAAAAATATGTGGATTACAATATGATAGCCATAGCACTTGTGTATCGCTGAAAAGCAACATGACATTTGTTTGATTTTCTCCTTTAAGAGTTGTGGACATAACCTAATATTATATCAATGATTGATGAGGTGTTCCTTTAGCACAATCTACAGCCAAGCACAGTGAGATATATTCTACTTAGAATACATAGTTACAGTGTTTGGCAGCTATACAAATGGGATTCATATCAATACGTGCTGATTAAGAGCATAAGTGTCATTTTCGGCAAGTGGATACCACTTTTTCCTGTCATCATATTATAGCTTAACCTCTTGCCGTCCGCCCGTAGTAGAAAAACGGACGGACGGCACTGCTGCATCTGCGGGTTGCCGTCTCCAGACGGCAATTTTTTTCTGCTTGCGCGCGCCCCCTAGCGGGCACGCACGGGCAGAAAAGACCCGACAATGCACAATAGTAAAAAAATAAAACCCCCAGTGGTGAATAAATACCACCAAAAGAAAGCTCTATCTGTCCCCAAAAAAGGGTATAAAATTCATTTCAGTACAGCGCTGCATGACGGAATAAATGTCAGTTAAAGTACCGCAGCGCTGAATACTGAAAAATGGCCTGGATGGGAAGGGGGTTTAACACCGCGGATGTCAACTGGTTAACTAAATCAAGAACAGAGGATTTTACCTCTGTACAAGGTTTTTTCACATCCCTTCCTATCCAGTACACAATCAAAATTATGTCAATTAAGATAAAGCAGAACAACCATTTTATTTCATCTACATGTGGGCAATACATGTATAAGTTTGGGTATCAATACAAAAACAAAACGAGAGATTTAGGTTTAATATACTATATATTACATTTCATTTTATTGTGCCATGTATTCATGTATATTCAAGTATAAAAACTGAACAAAAAGACAATGGAAATAAATAAAACATGTTTATATATTAAACATAATTTCTAACAGAGAAATTGATTTTTAGATTCTGGTAACATACAAAATATAAGTAAAATTATAGGTACATTGTAGCTTGAGATACTTCAGAATGCTTCTTTTCAGTAACGTAAACCTGACAAGTTTATTTAGGGTATAGGACCGTCAACACCTGAAAAGATATGTGAGTTTCACAATAAACACCCCTGTTCCCAACTATCACCTCTACCTAACAGATTTCATTATCTTAGATTGCCCATACACGTATCAGCTTTTGGCCATTTCTTGCTGAATTGGCTGAACTTCAATCCATGCTTTTGATGAGCATCGCCTGGCTCATCAAAAGTTGATTTATCAGTTACGTAGTTAACCTCCCTGGCGGTATACCCGAGGCAGGCTACTTGCTGCTGTTCGGTCTATTTTTATAGATGCCGAACAGCAGTGAGTGAATATCCGAATGCCGCTCAGCGTGGGACCCCTCTGTGGGAGGGAGCAGAACAGAAAAATAGTTTAAAAAGTAGAAAAAAATAAATAGAAAGCGATTGTGCGGAGCTAGCAGTGACAGCTAGCTCCGCCCAACTGTTTTCTATTGGCCGGCGGTTCTGCTGCCGTCAAAAAAAAGAAAAAAAAACTCTCCCGGGCGCTCCGGGAGTCTCCCGCTCCCGGCCGCCCGGGAGAGAAACACTGCTTTTTCTTTTTTTTTTCTTTATTCTGACACAGAGCCGTGTCAGAATAGAAAAAATAAAATACATTTTTGGCCATAGGAATGCATTGCTAGATTCCAATTGGCTATTTCAATTTGCAATAGCCAATAGTAAACTAGCTATTGTACCCGCCCTCTGCTGTTCAATCAGTAGTGGTGGACCTGATGGAGAACTGCAGCAGAGGGCGGGTGCAATGCTAGTTTTCTATTGGCTATTGCAGTATAAGCAGTGTTTCTCTCCTTGGCGGCCGGGAGCGGGAGACTACCGGAGCGCCCAGGAGAGTTTGCTGCCTGGAGATCAGTGTCCCTGGTTAGCTGGTAACCAGGGACGCTGATCTCTC
>NW_017306569.1:1403979-1442734 GCF_000935625.1 Nanorana parkeri
TTTTTCTTTTTTTTTTCTTTATTCTGACACAGAGCCGTGTCAGAATAGAAAAAATAAAATACATTTTTGGCCATAGGAATGCATTGCTAGATTCCAATTGGCTATTTCAATTTGCAATAGCCAATAGTAAACTAGCTATTGTACCCGCCCTCTGCTGTTCAATCAGTAGTGGTGGACCTGATGGAGAACTGCAGCAGAGGGCGGGTGCAATGCTAGTTTTCTATTGGCTATTGCAGTATAAGCAGTGTTTCTCTCCTTGGCGGCCGGGAGCGGGAGACTACCGGACCGCCCAGGAGAGTTTGCTGCCTGGAGATCAGTGTCCCTGGTTAGCTGGTAACCAGGGACGCTGATCTCTCAGCAAGTGGCCGGAGCCAGCCGTAACATCACGGCTGGCTCCGCCCAGCTGTCAGAAGCAGGCTGTTGGCCGACCAATGGCCAGCCGCTCGGCCAGCTTCGGCTTTCAGCATGGCTCAGCTGAGCCGAGGCATATGCGTTCGGCTCGGCTGAGCTGCTCGGCCAAGTCCGGGAGCTGTACGCGCTATAGTGAATAGCCCGTACAGCAGCCCTTCGAAGTTAGCCGAAGGATTGGCTGAAGCTACGGCCAAATCCTCCGGCTGCTTTGTGAATAGACCCCAATGTAATCTGCTATAATTACATATATTTATCAGACTATTTCACTTCAATTTTGTCCCTAGAGCTTTGTCCAGTGCCCTGCCTGCACTTTTACTGTACTCTATTAACAGGTGCATGAGAGTAATTAAGCAAGGACTACATATTTTACCCAGAGTTTCATCAAAGGAAGTTGCTGAGTGGCCGTTAGCTTTGCTTGCCTCTGCTTTGCTTGACATTGGTTTGCCTCAGGACTTCGTTCCTGCTTACTCCCTGTGTACCTGCATTGCCCGATTGTGTTTGACCTTCGGCTTGCCTGTGACCCTGCTTCATCTAAGCCAGCTACAAGCACTCATGCTTCTCCAAACTACTGCTTAGCCTGTCTCCACTCCAGGGACTGCTAGACAGGAGGGGCAAGGGACGCGCCTGCATCGCTTGGCCTCCATCAGGTACGTGAAACCCTCATTCAGCCTGCAGGGCTATATGTAAGAAACCTTAAAGTGTATGGTCAAATTTAAACTTAACCTGTTCCTTTCCCTAATTTTTCCATTCAACCTACCACCGGAAATGAACCAATCTCTGAACACTAATACTAAAAGAGGGGAATTTATCGAATCTGGAGGAGCTGTGCACGGCAACCAATCAGCTTCTCTCTTTCATTTTAAGAGGTTAACTGAACAAATTGAAGAGGGAAGCTGATTGGTTGCCAAGGGCAATGGCTCTAGATTCTGTCTGCTCCCGTTTTGATACATTTCCTCTAAAGTATATGTAATGCCAAAACTTTCTTTTTTAACATTTTGCATAGCAGGTGAAGTGTTAAAACTCCTATCCAGTTTTTATTGCTGTGACCTTGCTTAACAGATACACACCTTCTATTTTTCCTGATGACTATTGTCTCCAGAATAGACATGTTTATTATTTTAGAGCTGTCAAAGGAATGGGAGGTGATGGAAAATTTTTAAATGGGGATGTCTGTTGTAGTGATACTTGTCTTAAAGGGGAATTGCCTTCCTGTTGAAGGGATTTCCTCAAACTTCTTGTTCTGTCTCTGGGACAGGAAGTGAAGGAAAATATTCCTGATGGGACACAAACATGAAAATATAAAATAACAGGGCACCTTTCCTATCTTTATCTAAACCTAAAAAAAGTGATGGTTTTACCTACACTCTAACCCTGAAAATGAACACTTAACATGCAAAATAACATAAAAGAAAAATTTCCACAGAGAAACATAGAGGTCCTTATTCTGAAATGAACAGTTACCCTGGCTGTCATACTGGCAGCCAATATTTTGTGTCACTAAACAAGAACAAGGAAACAAATTAAGACTTTTGACTTGGCTTTGAGTGTCCTGATCTGCATACTAGCTCCGGATAAAATATTAGAGAGTATTAAAGTCACTGGGTCAGCATAGCAGCCAGTCAACTATCATTTTCAGAGGGAAGTCAGCAATGGCAGTTTTCTTATTTCCCTATGGAAAGGATTACCTTAACACTTTAAAGTAGATCTAAACCCAGTCAAACTAATTCTAAAATTAATATTCCTTTTGTTTGTTTGCACATCCTGTTATGTAGCGACAAAAGTCTTTCAGCTGTGCTCTGCTTTGTCACCCTGTCACATACATCTCCATGGAGGCTACAAGAGTCCAGGCCACTTCATATATGGCAGGTATGGTTTACCATTGTCACTATCAGCATCCAATTTGCAGCCAATGTTGTAGCGAACATATATTAACGCACAACATTGGACTGCACAGGTGTGAAGAGGCTCTTATGTTTTACCCCCTAATCTAACTATAAAATTAACCCCTAATTATACGTTGACCGCAATAACTTATTCCAATTCTTATCTAGAAAACCTAGTTACATACTCTATAACACCTGGCTAAAATTCTACATGAATTCTTATGGATGAGACCATATTATTGTCCAGGCCCAGAATCCCACCTTTAAAGAATTCATTAGGGCTAAACACTGTAAATACGTAGCATTGAGAAGGCCAGAACTGCTACATAATCCCTTATGACTGTTATGGTGTAACAAAGATTATTAAGGATGTTTTATACCACACATGGTCTTAATTTTATACCACAATGTGTGTTATATATGTATTTATACTCTCATTTCAGAGAAATCCTTTACTGCCTACTGTCTATTTGCAATGTTGTACCATTTTTCTCTTGAAAACAAAATTAATTTAAAACAAAAAAGAAAACTAAATTATCACTTGAACTATCAAGCCAATACATATGTGCCACAATTAGAGCGTGCAAGAACATGCCACCCTTCCTTAAATAAAGAATATGGCTGTGCATCTGTCAAGAAACCTTTATATATGCACTACATAGTTAAAGGTTCATGTTGTAGACTCCAAAAGAGATATATGCTCAAATGGGATAACACATCCTTCAACAAGTGGTCAGTACAATGGTCAATGCAGCTGGGCACTTGCTACCTGTTGGTGATCTCTAGTGAACTAACCTGGTGATTGTAGCCTGTGCTCTACCACTGTTCTGAAAGACCCCATCACTATCATATAGAACTGAGAATAACAAAATGTACTTGAATTGTTTCCCTAATACTTAGCTTATGTAATATAAATAAAACATAGGGCATCATGAAAATGGTTGGTTACTTATTTTACACTAAAGTAAAATAACACTGAAGCTCTGCACATGGTAAGAGCTGTGAGTGCCATATATATACATACATGCATACATAAACATATTTATAGAATGTACATATATTCAGAAATGCACTGTGAACAAAAGACTCTTTTTTTTATACATTTGTTTAAAATACTGTATAAAAGATAACAACTTCTCCTCATAACAAAGTTCTGTACACACTTCTGTTATAAACAAGTAACATTTACATATAAAACACAAATATTATTAACAAATCTAAAAGATTAGAGTTCATTGTTTCCAAAACTTGGCAGTAGTTAAAGGCCACTCCAGTTTCCATCTTCAAGTATAAAACTACATATCTATGTGGCGATGTCTTGAATCCATAAAGTCCAGAGAACATCTACATGTCTTAACTTGACTGTCGACAGCCAATTGGGAAGGCTTGTGTTGTGTCCAAACTACTCACCACCCCAGTGGGACATATCTGGCTGAGCTGTCAGTGCTCTTCATGCTTCATTGTCATCTTCCATTTTCATGCACATATTCTGCTGAGAAGGATTTCAGAATAGACTTGATTTACTGGACCCTGAACATGATATAGGGATTTCAGATTTGACGGAATGTCTGGGACTCGAGGAAAGTTTTTGCCGCCAAGTGTATAACTCTTTAATAGCTTCATTTTGTTTTCCTTCTTGGTTTTCACAACCTAAAAAAAATGATGTACATAAAGAATGTCACAAATGTCATAACTACTTCATAACTACTTCCCCTCTCTGCCAAAGGAAAGTTTTTATTTTTGTAAATAGAGATTGATTGCACATGAAGGTACATCTGTGCTGTCTGCATGCTGTCTGCTTTGCTCATCACTTAAGTCTTAACAGTAACACCATAATTGAGACCCATGAGCAACATTGAAACTTTTTGGTAAAGGCAAATCAGGCTGCCTAAAATACATTGATGTTGCTTGATATTCAAACTGGAGTCACAATTGCAATCAATGCTGAATAAATAGTTACTTTTCCTTAGGTACCAATACATGATTATGTTTTTTGGAACATGCCCATTCCTTTTGTCTCCACCTATGTCATTGTAAAAAAAATATTATCAGGATCTGTTACTGGAAAAACAATTTTGCTTGCTTAATGTGCAAAGCTCAACCTGAACTATAAACCCAACCAAAATGGAGGGTGCAGGGAAAACATGATAGCTGCATGCTAGAGTTTAAAGTTCTTGAATGAAAAAACGATCCCCATCTGGCAAAACTCATTTTATAATATATTATGGCTACACCACCCTTCTTCTTTAATATTTGTCATTAGAGGGTTTTTTTTTTCAATACACCTGATGTTTCATTAAACACAATACTCATCAGTACGGCTATATACTTTATCTCTGAACATGTGTGTAAAATTGGCATGTTTGCCTTTTGCTTTATCATTTTTCTCTGCATGTGAAAATTCTCTTCATGTGCTATTATGCCATTCTGCATCTCGGTATGACCAATATGTATTGCTGCTGTATATGTGTGTGTTGTTGAGGTTTTTAGCCTCCATGCTTGTTATCTACTTATGCTTGCTTGCATTATATAAATGGCATGTCAATGTTGTGACACTCCTTATGGGTATGTCCCTTGTAGATGGGCACTAAAGTGACTGCGGATGCTGCTGCTTGAGTCCAAGTAAATACAGTATGTCACCAGCACGCCGGAATCAAGTGTCCAAACTTGTCTTTATTGATCCAAGTACATCGTGTCACAGAAAAGGCAAAGTTTTGGGACCACTTTGGGTCCCTTCATCAGGCACAATACGACGTGCTTGATGTCATATTGTGCCTGATGAAGGGACCCAACATGACCCCGAAATGTTGTCTTTTCTGTGACAAGATGTACATGCTTCAATAAAGACAAGTTTGGACACTTCACTCGGGTGTGCTGGTGACATACTTGGACTCAAGCAGCATCATCCGCAGTCACTTTAGTGCCCATCTACAAGGGGCATACTCATAAGGAGTGTGGTGGAATTTCTATTTTATCTGTCACAACATTGACATGCCAGCTATATAATGCAAGCAAGCATAAGCAGATAACAAGCATGGAGGCTAAAAACCTCTTGACACCATTACAGCATAAACTTGTGGTAGTTCCTATGGTCATTTGTTAATTTATAGCTGCCTTTCTTCGCCAGTACATAATCAGATATTCATACGAGTATGGTATTGTTTCACTAAACTCAGTGAACTGTGTGGTAGGCCCACAGTTTGCCATGTCAGCGGTTTCTATTACGTTCCTGAATAGCCCACAGATTTCCCCCGCCACCAGCTTAAGAACACATTACCAACAAATGATCCTGGACCTCATGATTTTACAATGTGTATATGGATATGATACTCCTCTATCCAATCATGGCTGCCCTAGATTCTTTGTAGTGCTTTGGAAATACGCCATGTAATCATTCTTGAAGTGTTTGAGCAAGCCTGTCTATCAAAGCTAACCATAACTATGGCTATAATTGCTGGCAAACAGTGGTGCTATTTAAACAGCTCATGCTTGAAGTTCAGTTGTTAAACTTATATTGCACCAGTTTGACTGAAATCAAAATAGACCTTGTTGGTCATTTTATCATGTACAAGTCATATAAAGTACTCTCTAAGTATTAAATTAAACACTTTTTTAGCAGTTACAACAACAGTTTATTTTTTCCCCTTTTTGGATACATAAATTGAACATATATTAACCACTTCCAGGCCAGCTGTTGTAATTAAATGGCCATCCGGGAGCCGCCACCAATCATGAGCTCCGCTGTGCCGGGTGTGGGCCCAGGGCCAACACGATGGCTTTGCCACTGGAAATCAGAGGGAGATCACCACACAATCTCTGAATGGAGGGAAGTGATGTATATTACATCACTTCCGCATTCAGCTGTCATTCTCCGGCTTCTGCAGCTGGAGAAAAGCTGGTAAAGCAGATCTCTGCTTCACCAGCTTCTTTGGAGGTTCCAAGGTGACATTAGGGGTCTAGTAGTCCCCTGATGTCTCCATGAAGAGGACCTGTCTGTGTAAATTGGCTTGCACATAGGGGGCTTCTTAGCAATAAAGTTAAGTGTATAAAAATGTCTAAAAAAATGTTAAGTTACAAAAAAAAATAAAAGTCACATATTTAAAAAAAAAACATTTTTTTAAACGCCCCCCACACACAAACATGCGTTGGGTGCGCCTACATGCTAAAATGACGATTGCGCTGCACATGTTTCATATCACCGAGAACGTCAGAGTGAGAGCAATACTTCTAGGGCCATTAATCACTGATAACACTAAACTGATGAGCGGTAAAAGCTTTTAAAACGTTGACTATGGCCAATTATGGGTATGGTAGTTTTTTTTGCGATTTTAAAGCTTGACATGTTTGGTGTCTTTTTACCCGACGTGACCCTATCTTTTTTATTTTACAAAAAATTTGGGTAAGAATAAAAATAATATATCGTAGGGAAAACAGTTTATTTTCGAAACGTTCGGTACTTTTTTCATTATATAGTAAAATATAAAAACAACAGTGGTTATTAAATACCACTAAAAGAAAGCTATATCTGTCCCAAATTTTTTTAGAAAATTAATTTCAATACAGCGTTGCATTACTGAATTAATGTGAGTCAAATTACAACAGTGCTAAATACTGAAAAATGGCCTGGCCAGGAAGGGGATTTAACACCCCGGTCTTCAAGTGGTAATAAAAACTGACCATTGTAAGCCCCCCCAGTCATTGTTAAATAGTTTGTCTCAACCCTCCAACTGCCACTTTTGCATACTTCAATTCAAACTTGCAGTTTTAAAGTGCAATATAACTAAACAGGGATTTGCAGTGCTACTGTATATGTGTAACACTTTGACTGAGAATTTTAAGTGTGACAATGCAAAAACATATAGTGCAATGTTGATGGACAGGTATTGTGTACAATATCATTGTAATATAGCTGTAATTTGTTGATTATTATCCTGGAGGTATAGTATTACATTTTGCATTTGGAGCTGGTTTATTATATGGATGTACTGATAGAACTTTAGTGCAACATTTGTAATTAGTATTCATTACGTTATTTATATTATTAATAATGTATCTATTGTACTCCACTAGAAATGCTTCATGGTGCTGGTCTACAAAAGTCTACCGTTAAACTCCAGCCAACAAAACTTTGTGTTTCAAAAATGGTTAGAACCTCTATAGAGTTTTTACTGCCATCTGTTATCCATTCGGGGACATTTCCTCTCATTTCCAGTCTCAGTGTCAACAGAGGCACATATGGCAACCAAAAGTGACAGAGGTTCTAGCCTATTACCAGTCTACTAAACAAAATGTTTTTAAGGAAGTGTTCTTTTAGAAGTGTTTTTAATAGATGCTCACATAAAAACATGATTACATCTTCTCTACTGTTTGCACAATGTTAGCAGAACTTGAAAATTCTTCTTGGGACACAATGGAAACCTCTACACCCTGCACAATACAACCAAATAAATGCTGAATGTATTACTGAATATTATATGGTTGATTATCTTACTGGCTTAGACTATCATCAACTAGTGTGCTAGTGTTACACTGTATATAATTTAAGTAGGGCTAAGTACATACCAGCATTTTTTATCCCACTTACAAACCTCATTTTGAAGAGTATCAGGATCAGCAAGCAAATTAAGCACCTACTACAAAATGATTCTTTATACTAATATTTACACATGTATTCTTAAGTTGCGATCAGGGAATAAATAAAGCAACATTTTGATGATTTTTTTTTAATATTACATGTGTGGCACTGGTATAAAGGTTTTGGTTTATTATAATGTAATCCTTGACACATTTTTTATTGATCCCAATCAGACCCTTATTTGAAGTATTCCCAAACCACCCCTGATTACTATAATCCATTTAATATTTTTCTCTGGCCTCATTATTGCTGTAAATATAGCTAGTACCTAAATGTAATAAACCAAGATAATGTTTCACAAATAGCCTTACAAATGAATTATAACAGGATTTAATATTTAAACAAAACCACAACACAAAATGTATGATTTTCTTTTTATATTTTATATATTAAATGCATTCATGTTTTTTTTCTATGGTGGATCTTTTAGTAAAAAATACTTTAGTTACCAATTATGTGAAAATGCTGTCAAGTTGAGAATTTTGTCCAGTAAAGATCATCCAAAATGCATCTTAATCACAGTCTCCTACCCATTACACACATTGATAGAGACAAATTAAGTCAATAAAGTTTTTCAGCAATTACTCGGACATGAAGCCAAATATGTGACTTATTTATTCATTTAATTATTGGACCAGAAAACATTTATCTTCTAATCAGAGAGTAATAATCCCAGCAGACTGCATTTAGGATGTAGCTACAGATGATGGCTGTTTATAATTAGCGTGTATGAAAATGCCAATTTATTGTACAGACATTTGTGCTAGACATTGTGCAGAAAGAAGCATTTAGGGACTGAAATATTAGACATATGAGAGTATAGTACGCTTGTAACATAATAAAGATACTATTTTAACTGTTATTATTTAACTGCAATAACCATTACTCTCTTTGGGGTTGATTGGGTTGATTAACTAAAGGCAATATGCTGTTCACTGTGCAAGGGAATTTGCACTTTGCAGGGAATTTGTTTCTTTAGCTTAGTGAATGAGGTAAAGTTCTGCTGACTTCGTTTCTTCATCTAATCATGTGCAAGCAAAAATAGCCTTTTTACCTTTAGTAAATCAACCCCTTTAAAGCTATGTTTTTGAATAATACAAGGACTCGGACAAAAATACAAAAAGAGTATGATACTTGAAAAATAAAATAAATATAAAAAAAGTGGAAGCTAAATAACACTTCGCCTTTATATGGCTTTTCTACCCATTTGAGTATCTGCCTATCACTGCACCAAATCTCAGCGTAATTTATGTAAATACAAGTATTTATTATAATGGTTTGGGCAAACTCTATGTTCATTTAGTAAAACTTTTATTAGTTTTTACATTGATGTTATCACATTACTTGTATCTCTATACTATTTACATACAATCTGTTTGACAAATAAACTTTATATACAGGGGGCAGCATTGACAACGGATTTCCAGAGCATAAAGGCAGCTGCGGTTGCTTTTTCTAGATACACAGTTTCTGACTTTACCTCAGATGGATCAGTACAGGAAAGGAGGGGTGAGAGAAAAGAATTGCTGCTCTGACTCTTTTAACTTGTGCTACTCTCTCTCTATAACCGAGGGTCATTTTCAACAAGAGGGAAAGAGAAACGGGAAACTTCCAAAAAAGAGACAGGAACTCCACTGTCTGTCAGGAAGGTTTAGGGCTCAATCAGGCCGCACATAATTACACGTAGTCACATGCACACCTGAACCTGCACAACTCAGCGGGTCCTGGTGCCAGCACCTGGACGCAGACATTGTGCATCCAAGTGTGGGCTCCTGGACCCACATAGATATGCAGGTTCAGGTGTGGGTGTGACCGCATGTAATTGCGTGCAGCCGTGTCAGCCCATAGGGAAGAACAGGCTGCTGCGTGCAATTACATGCAGCATCTGTCCCTTCTGTGAGCGGGTTTTTGTTTTACGGGCGTGCATGTTGTATGGACGTGCATTCCCATCTGAATGAGTCCTTATCCGGCACACATAGTGGAGGTTCAGCATAAGCACCTGCACATGAACATAGTTTGGCTTAAAAAATTATGCATAGCAATGCTTCACTGTGCAGGCTTGGGCACATCTGTGCATGCATCATTCACATATTATGTATCGTGGCATAACATGGGCTATTTAAGGTTGAGACCTACAGGCCTCCAGTGTAGAGAGATCTTCAGCTGTATCCTGTGACCTGAGTTTCTGATCTTGTTGCTGACCTTCTGTTGCCGACCTGGCTTGCCTTTTGACTTTCTTTTTTTTTTTTTTATTTCAATAAATTTTTATTAGCATATAAAGATTTAGAAAGTACAAACATTGCAGGCTCTACCAGAACAGATACCTTTTGACTTTCTTGATTGCTGCTCTATTTCTGTGTGACCTTGGCTTGTCTCCTGACTACTCCTCTGCCTGCTGCTTTTTACTTTGTTTCTCACAAGTTACTGGCCAAGCCTGTCCCTGATTTATTATCTTTCTGCTGCCTTTGTACCTTGTTGCCTGTCCTTGACTCCATCTTCACCTGTTGTACTGGTGCCATCCTGCCTAACTACTGCTAAATGTGTCTCACTACTTGACAGCACTCAATAGTGATTGGCATCCCCTGCCACATCTATGATCCAGACGTCTGTATCCACCAACCCCCCCATGACATCAGTGGCAACATCATCTGCCAGCACTTGTGCTGTTCTTTTGTCCCTGCACTCTTTTTTCCAATATCAGGCTGCACTAGAGCAGCAAATGAGGCCATCTTCGTCATTTCCGGCTCCTATTGAGGTACATGCCACTGGCTGTCTGTCAAAGTGCAATACTATGCTGCTAATGAATACCAAATAGGAATAATAACAGCGTCCTTCTGCAAGTGCAGTGAGAAATCTACCTATCCTCCCTCCCTCCCTAGGTATTCTCCCCATCTCTGACCTACATGTGAATGCTTCACACAAACTGTGAAAGCTTTGTTCCCCTTCCTCCATAGAGAAGGAACCAATCAGCACTATACAATGCTGGACAATCTCTGGAAATATTAACAATTATATCTTATATTTGAAATCCTTATCTTAATAATGAACCAATAAAGAGTCTCCAGTTTGTCAGAAGATTAAATCAGGTGTATTGGTTGCAACTATGAAGCCGGACTTTCTACATTAAATTTTATAAACTATTTTAGTTTTTTTAGGGTCACATACAGAACATGACCAACATTCCTATAGTAACAGCAATGGCAATATTAGGCATCAAGATAGCTGGCATTGCTGTATGATATGTGTGGTGTATGTGATCTTGTCAAAGAAGTCCAGACTACAAATACATTTACAGGGTTATTCACAAAAGGGTGAAGAGTTTGGAGAAAGCAGGAGAAGTGAACAATCTAGGTCAAAATAGCTGATTTGGAAACATTCTTCAATTCAGATCACTTTCCACATCAGCTATGTTGTCCTAGATTGTTCACTTCTCCTTCCTTCTCCAAACTCTTCACCCTTTTGTGAATAACCCTGTTAGTGTCTTTAGCTTGCAGCAACAATGTGTTTTAAATTTACAGGCTTATTTGCACTAATTCAGGCTCAGTAATTGACCTGCATATTGACATAATCACTAAGGGGTCTATTCACTAAGCTGCCGTAGGCAGCCGAGTGAAAGACCGACCTGAAGTGAAGTGAGCCGAACACTGTTCGGCTATTCACTTCAGGCTGGTACGGCTGATTTCAGCCGTATATATCGGCTGAAATCAGCCGTACATCGGGTGGCTTTGCGTGGCTTCGGGTCGGCCGAATATGCTCAGCATGTTCGGCCGACCTGAAGTGCAGAAGGAGTTCGACTCAGCCGATCCAACATCTGGATTGGCTGAGCCGAACCTCTGGCAGGCTACTGGCTGCTGTTCGGTCTATTCTCATAGATGCCGAACAGCAGTGAGTGAATAGCCGATTGCCGCTGAGCGGCATTCGGCTCGGCTGTTCTGCTCGGTCCATCTGAGAGACCGAGCAGAACAATAAAATAGTTAAAAAAAGCACAAAAAAATAAATAGAAAACAATTGTGCGGAGCTAGCAATGACAGCTAGCTCCGCCCAACAGTTTTCTATTGTCCGGCGGTTCTGCTGCCGTCAAAATAAAAAAAAAACTCTCCCGGGCGCTCCGGGAGTCTACCGCTCTCGGCCGCCCAGGAGAGAAACACTGATTTTTCTTTTTTTTTCTTTATTCTGACACGGAGCCGTGTCAGAATAGAAAAAATAAAAAAATAAATTATGGCCATAGGAATGCATTGCTAGATTCCTATTGGCTATTTCAATTTGCAATAGCCAATAGTAAACTAGCATTGCTCCCGCCCTCTGCTGATGGGCCTGATGGACCACAAGTGTTCTATTCTATCAAGAAGATCAATGTCTATATAAATAGGTATTAACAAAGTTAAGGAAACAGTGATCTTTCAGACAATTTAGAATTGGTAGATTATGTTTGAACAACACTTACTTCCACTCTATCTCTAAGCTATACAAATAGTGGGTTAAAGCTTATCAGTAATCACTTTTTTACCTGCTGCAGTTTTGCCAGATTGCTGCAAGCTTTCTCAGTTTTCCACCTGCTGTTGCCTATGCAAAACAGTATTCCCATACACACACATTTGCTTTGAGCCCTCAATAAACATTCTACATCATCAGAAAGAACAGTGTTTTCTTGACTTTCTTCACCCCTTTAGTTATGGGAATTGCCTCTCTTGGAGGAGTGGAGCGCTGGTGATATTATGCATTTACCCAAAGCAAACAATAGCAGAACTGCCTAAAAATATATGCAGAAGCACTATACGAGCATTGTATATTTACTTGTTGTGACAAGTATTGTATATTGATCAGGGAAGTCAGAGGAAGCTCAGAAGTGCTTATCTGTATACTTGCTCTGGGTTAGCGATGCATGAGGGTCAACCTCCGTATTCTCCAAGGAAAGGTTTCCTTTTATTGCATACATAAAGACATGCAAATTATATAAAAAGCACAGAAGAGTACTTGAAATTGAATCACAATCCCTAAATGTGGAAGTGTGCTTTAGTCCTTAACCAAAAAAAAAAAATCTAACTCTTACATATTTACAGCAGAAGCATGCAGAGATATAAATGCATTTATTTATTTTTGTATACAAACCTCATGATAGTGGCATCCACATTTCCCACGTAAGAATTCCTTATATCGTCCCATAGTGATACTAAATGTATCCACTACTTCATATCCATAAAGTGTAGCAGTCTTTAGGATTAGTTTGTTTTCTTCGGACAGCTGTTTTACTTGCACCTGTGTATAAATATTTTATATAAATATGTGTATTTAAATTGTTTTACATTTACTACGGTATAATACATCAACTGATCCCACATAGTAGCACACTTAATAATTACATAGTATTTGAGGTTGAATACAGACACAGGTCTGTATTCAACCTGTGTAGTGCATGCGTGTGTGTACATGAGTCTGTGTGTGGTCTTAGTTTTTATGAGTACCTGTACCCCTGTATGTTATGGTCTCTTAGGAAGGTATCTAATTGATTGTGGAATGAATCAATATTCTCTGCTGATACCACTGCTTGTGGCAGAGTTCCAAAATGTAATCACTCTGACTGAAAAGAAGCCCCTAGGCCAGGGATAGGCAACCTTGGCTCTCCGGCTGTGCTGAAACTGCAAATCCCATCATCCTTCTGCCTCTGGGAGTCATGCCCGTGGCTTGCAATACCTTATGGAATTTGTAGTTTCAGCACAGCTGAAGAGC
Organism: Nanorana parkeri; assembly: GCF_000935625.1. Taxonomy (NCBI): domain Eukaryota; kingdom Metazoa; phylum Chordata; class Amphibia; order Anura; family Dicroglossidae; genus Nanorana; species Nanorana parkeri. The sequence continues at coordinate 1,417,636 of NW_017306569.1, forward strand.
CAAGTTTGCCTACCCCTATCCTAGGCCCTCGGTGGTTAATTTTTTTTCTCCACCAATTTTAGGTGGTGGCATCTAGTCTTTTTGTTAGGGAGTTTACAGTAAAAAGTTTATTGCAGATGTTGCCATCACCACCTCACATTTTGTACATCAAAATCATGTCCCCTCTTAATCTTCTCAATTCCAGTGTGAACAAATTTGAGTTTAGCAATCTTGTCTAATAGCTTTGATCCTCCAGCCCCTTAATTAGTTTTTTTGCCCTTCTCTAGACTCTCTCTAGCTCAAGTACATCCTTTCTGTGGAATGGTGACCAAAAACCGCACACTCAACATGAGGTCGAACCAATGATCTATAAAGTGGCAAAATTATTGCTTTGTCTGTACCGTACATTCCCTTTTTTTTAATACAAGACAGTACCCTGCAAGCTTTGTTTGGCGCAGCCTGGCATTGCATGCTGTTATTCAATCTGTGGTCTACTATGACCCCCAAATCTTTTTCCATTTCTGACTTCCCTAGTGGAGTACCCAATAATGTGTATTCCGCTTGCCTATTTTTAACCCCAAAATGCATTACTTTACATTTTTCTCCATTAAACCTCATCTGCCATATAGTTGCCCACACCCCTATTTTATTCAGGTCCTCCTGTAATGTTATAATGTCTAAGCCCGTGTCTATTACCCTCCCAATTTTAGTATCATCTGTAAACACAGCAATATGGCTATTTAACAGCTTCCCCAATATCATTAATAAACAGGTTAAACATTATGGGGCCTAGCACAGAACCCCGGGCACTCCACTCTCGACCTTAGACCAATTAGAAAAGGAACCATTTACAGATACTCTCTGGACACATTCCTGTAGCCGGTTCATTCATGTTACATAGTTACATAGTATTTGAGGTTGAATAAAGACATTAGTCCATCAAGTCCAACCTATTAGGATCTCATTCTAGGAGTACCTGTACCCCTGTATATTACGGTCCCTTAAGAAAGCCAGTTCTTTATTCATGTGCACACCATTTCATCAATGCCCATAGATCTCAGCTTGTGTACTAAGCGTTTATGTGATACTGGTTCCTGTAGCCAGTTCTTTATTCATGTGCACACCATTTCATCAATGACCATAGATCTCAACTTGTGTACTAAGCATTTATGTGCTACTTTGTCAAATGCTTTTGCAAAACTTAGGTACACCACATCGACCGGCTTTCCTCTATCCAGATCTCTACTCACCTTTTTGTAGAATGTTAGTAGGTTGGTCTGACAAGAACGGTTCTTTCTAAATCCATGCTGATTATCACTTATTATACCATTGTCAAAAACAAAATCCACTTTATCATTTCCTCAAACAGTTTGCATACTATTGATGTTAGACTGATTGGTCTGTAGTTCCCCGGTTGGCATCTTGAACCTTTTTTTAATATTGGTATTACCGTAGCTTTACGCCAACCACTTGTTAGCCTTTCATTATGGAGTCCTTGAAAATAAGGAATAACGGTCTCACTATAACCTGGCTGAGCTCTTTGAGTACCCTAGCGTGCAGGTTATCTGGTCCTAATGATTTATTTGCGTTAAGTTCTTCAAGTCTTTGTTGAACCTCGGCTACCATCAACCACTGCGGTATCTTACACACTAAGCTACTCACATTCTTATATCCATTTAACCCATCTATTTCTTGAGTGTATACTGCTAGCCACCCAGGCAGCATGCATGGATAGGAGTCTGGTTTGAATGTTAGGGAGAACCACATGCTGTTTTTCAAAAAAAGTGTACTGTTTCTTTAACATAAAGAAACAAACAGTGTGGAGTTCCGCCCCACAATTCAAACTAGACCCTTATCCAGACATGCAGCCTGGGTGACCTGAAAAGGGAGGTTAGCGAGCATGTCCACCCTCCACTTCCTGCACAGGTCACATGTCACTTAACACTGGGAGAATACCTTGCAATGGGGGCAGTAAATACTCTTGCTTGCAAGGCATCTTGTCCCCAGGTTGAGGGGCAAGTGCCTCTTCTGCCACATCTGATACCCAAGAGAATGTGGGGTTTTGTGGTGGGGGAATCTTTAAAATAAGGGTGCCTCCAGATATCTGCCCCCTCTAAGGAATGAGTGCATTAGTGCCCCTTATTACTCATTCCAAAAAAATATCAAATATAAATAACTGCACAATGTGACAAAGTAATGCAAAAAATGCAAACAGTGTCCCACAATGTAAATCCATTGCCATCATGTCTTGGATAAATGGCTTGGATAAACTATGAAATATCTTCAATATTCAGAACAAGTTCAGTTGAATGTGACTAAAAAACCCTGAAAAGCCATCATATTCCTTACAATTTAAGAACTCAAGATTTTACAAAGAGTAGCTGTATTGTTTTTTGAGTGATTACACTTCTTAAGAAAGATTTTTACATTTACCTGAAAATAATTTTAGATGTGACTGTCATATTTTTTATATTTTTACTCTCCTATATTTCCTGGTTTTATTACATATTTCGATACTCCCTCTACTGGCTATACTGATATTAATGGAAATGTATAGTAGTTTTGTAGATATTGTTTTTTATTTATTATGGTCAAGACAAAAAAACATTTTCAAAAATGCTTTTTTTAGGCCATTAATATGAAATATTGCACATGAATAACATAAAGCCTTCTATCTAGCCAGCAAATGGCACTTTAGTCTCCTTCGCACATCATTGCCATGGTTAGTTTATTGGAATGAGTAGTAGTCAGAGCAGGGACTTCTCTATCAAATAGCAAAAGGGTAGGACTAATGGAGCTGCAAAGCAAGCTGCTGTGCTGTCTTTAGATAATCAAAAGTACACTGGAAACCCTGTCTAATGTATTTGGTAATTTGTGGAAAAAAAGACTGTATATAGATAGTGAAAAAATATAAACAACAGTTAGAAATGTATAAACCTAAACAAAGAAAACAAAATAAAGTTGACTCAAAATCAAAATAGTTTCCCTTTAACCAATAGTGATTGCATCCCAGGTGAATACTGAGATAACATCAACTACAGGTTAAACTGCATATAAAGGCCTATATTTGAGTAGTCATATTAGATTAACTGACTTCCACTGAGGGGGAGCAACAGTATAGCAGAAGCATTTATTTACACAGCTAAGTAGGAAGCCCAACCTGCATGTGTAATACACAGATATAGTTGTCCCACAGACACGCATACAGTATTTACAGAGAACACAGCGTTAAAAATGTTTGCACGCGCTTATAGCATTGCAGTACACTGATTACATTCTCCTGTTTTTAGAAATACTCTAAATACACTCGGTTTCATTTACAATTTCCAAAAAATGATTTGAAACCAAGAGTTCACCACAAGTTAAACAAACATTTTTGTGTTGAAATTGAATATGTCTATACATTATAAACATATGCACATCAACTGGATTTACCTCATTTGTCCTTAATCTGTGAATACAATATTTTACTTATGTGTTCTTATGATGTCAAAACAAGACACTTTTAAAGCAGGTCCTTCACATCATATGCAATATTTCATGTGTATTTATTGTGGAACCAAAGGCCCGTGTTGATAGTATCTTTGCTCAACATACATTATTATCATTACAGTCAAGCACGAGCTACTACCCATAAATACCCAGTCAGTATCTAAAAAAAAGCCTAACATGCTACTTTTCTTAACTTGTTATCGTGCAGACCAACAGCCTGCACTGTTATAAACTGAAGTAGTACAGCACAATGGAGGCATATTTTGAGTGTTTACTGTGTGGTTGTTTGGTCATACTGAGCAGACAGTGTCAGGAATGTGTTTGCAAGTCACCTTGGATGTGTTATGTGAGCATTCTGAGTCCACATGGACCTCAGCCAGAGCTCCACATATGGAGAGAGTTATGCAGTAATGTTATAAAACCTAAGCTAGCTGTGCAATACACAGAAATTATTTTATTTTCAGGTGATGACTCTACTGTCAAGTGTTAACCCTTTCACCCATAAGACCAGTATTGGAATAGACATGACTGTAGAAATACTAGCAAGTTTGACTAATGTTTGGGCACTGTGCTAAGGTAAAGCATATGGATTAGATTACTACTGATTTATAAACCAGATTTATAGTTTATATTGAAATGTACAAAAACATGATAATGTATAGGCTTTAGATTTGGGGAACTTCATGGTTTCTATTATCTGCAGCACAATGTCAGAACTATAGATGATTAGATAAAACTCTGATGTTCTCAGTTAACTTTTTGGAGAATTTTAATAATGTAATATAAAGTAAGCCATAGCCTGGTTTAAGATAGTAGATAATAGACTTTTCCAGTTTTGTGTGGCCACCCTACTGAAAAATTGTGTAAAACATGTTTCAAGGTTTAGCACCAAATTTACCTTGTTTTGTTTTGTTTATTTTTAGGTTACATTTAGAAGCTGTATTAAAGTGACATTACCCCCCCCCCCCAATGCACTTTGCAATATTTGATGCCTCTTGATGTGATAAGTTTATTCATTCCACTTGTGACAGTCCCTCCAGTGCTGGTCTCTTATCCACAGCAGACTCCTCTTGTCCCGCGTTGTCTGTCCGGCATGTGTGCTCCTTACTGTCCAGCTGCTTCTATTGCGCTAGCGCCTGCATACTTCCTCATTCACAGCTGTTCAGGAGCCGGGAGCAAGCGGCGCTGGAACAGGTAAGTAATTAGGTATTTGCCTATTTTTTTTTTTTTAAATCATGGCGCTTCTTTCTACTGCTTGCTAGGAAAGACTTAAATTCTACTTTAACTTTGTATGTATCACTGATATAGTTCTGTTTTCTAATGCGGACATATTGGGAAAACAGTCTATACATAATCAGCATTTCAGGTTAAAAACAGAATTTTTAGTTGCATACATTTGTAAATAGATGCAAAGCCACACTACCACATCGTTATCTCTGCAAAGTGTGATTCCTAACTCTAAACTACCCAGATTAAACAGTACATATAGCAATGAGTAAATTGAGAGCAGATATGCCTTGGAGGTATTGTTCTGTGGATTTTACTGACCATGTGCACTTTTCATTTTGCTAGTTATAACTACCAATTAAGTCACAGCTGGAAGGAGGTACAGCTACATGAGATATCAAGAGGGCAGGATGCTGCCGGCCACTGTCAGAATACTTGAATGGAGCTAGCAGCTGATTGGCTGCCATCTCTGTTTGGCTGAGACATTTCCAACCTGCTCCTTCGATCAGCTGATCAAGGGATGCCAGCCAGAAGGGTGCTGACAGTGGCACCCACTGTGCAAATTTTGTCTTGTTCACAGAAACTGGCTGAAATTTGTACCATGTGTATACTACTTTATAGTAGGACATGCTGGAAAAATTCCATTGTATCTGGAAACTATGTATAGACCATTTCCTACCCTCATCCTTTATTCACAGCTCACTATTTAAAATAAATACACCACTTCTTCTTAGAACTCCCCCCACCTACAGACCCCCCCCTGCAGCCTGGTCTGCCCTCACTCCCCCGTAACCTTACCCCCTTCCTACACTGACTGCCCTTTTTTTTATTACCTCCCCTTTCCCTCCTTATTTCTTGTAGTTCCAATCTTAGCCTCCTTATACTACATTTTGTGGCCACTCAACTCCCTTGTCCCTTCATAGACTATCTTTGGGAGATTACTACATTTGACCCAGGATAAGAAATTAATTATGCACCTACAAGTTCCTATACCTGCTTTTATGTCTGTTTCCGCAACAACAACAGTTAGTATAATGAAAATTGTATCTTGATGGCCCTGATGAGGGTACTGCCCCTTGAGATCTGTCAACCTTGTTTTTCGGTATCTACTGGACTGCAATTCATGTGCAATGATTACCTCCCATACAGGGAACCTAAACAACATAACATAATTTTTTTGTTGTCAGTGTCAACAGATGTCCTTTCAATGCTGATATTGTTTTTGAAACAAAAAATGTTCTGTACATTCTTCAATAAAAAAAATTGAAAGAAAATTCAAAAAAGCTCTACACTAGTTTGTATTATGATTTTATTTCATAGTGATCTGTATGTTCCTGGCTTCCATTACATACTCCACATACTCCAGCTAAAGAAAAAAAGAAAAACTACACAAATGCTAAAATTATTAGCCATTAAATGTACTCCCAAACATAAGCTACATAATGGTAGTATTTAGTTTCAAAGAAGTGCCAGCACACATGAAGTTATGGCTTGAAACAGCTGCAGTCTTTGCTTTAAATTCAGCGTCATGGTATTTTCTACCTCACCTGGCCCCCACAGTAAATCATCCAGCAGTGTCACATGGCAGACCCTGTAAAACAATGAATTATCTTGAATGCTGAAGGAATTGATGGGCCTAACGAAGGGAAGGGGGAGGAGTCCGGTGACGTCACGCACATCGCCGTCACCAGACTCCTCCCCCTTCCCTTCGTTAGTCGCCACAAACATCGACGTCACCGGACTCCTCCCCCCTTCCCTTCGTTCCCTTCGTTAGCCGACGGAGCCACTTGGGGAAGGGGGAGGAGTCCAGTGACGTTGATGTCCGTGACGTCACCTGATCTCCGACGGAACTCCCGGAAGACCCGGAAGTCGGCTGAGAGGTGAGTACCGATCAAAAAAAATTAAGTTTAATCGAGGAATTAATCGTTAATTTCCGCAGCTCTAATAAGGACTAATAAAAGTAAAAGCAGGCATTCTGTGGTGACTGCTCTCAGGGAGCACTTTTCATTTAAAACATTTCAAATGAACTAAAGGTTCACTTTAAATGATTATAATTATTTGTGTTTATGTGCACTTTTCTTATTAGAATTTATTGCCTAACTTTGTGAAACATCATGGCTTATTATAATAATTAAGATTGTTCTAACATAGAAATCAGCACAACCCTCCTACTTTGAACCAATAATTACAAAAAAAATGTATAATAAATATAACAATAGTAAAATTGAATAACTGGAACTGTTTTACTCTTAGAGTAGAGTTTTAAAGGAAAGTCCACAAGCGACTCTTCTCAACCGTTTTTGAAAATATCTAAATACAACTTCATACCTCAAATCATGGCTAGTCCAGTTCCACCCTACCCACAGTCTTCAACTTCCAGAAGGCTGTTAAAGCTGACTTGTCAAAAGAAGGTAGCAGCTGTGTGAAGTGAGACAAACTGTAACCTGAGGTCTTTACTTATACTTATTTTGCTTGGGGAGGCATAATGGCACTTTTAATAAATAAACATATGTTTTAATTAAAGTGGACCTTTACCTCCTCTCACTAAAAATCACATCAACATGCAGCTCTTCATGCTGAAATAAAATCATGTTAAATTCGTTAGCTAAGCAAACCTTTTTTTGCTTTTGCTTACAATTACTGTTTTTCCAGTTCCTGGTCCTATTAGGCATTAGTGATGTAATCCTGACCTCACAGTTGAATTCTGGGAAGGCTACATTACTAGAGCATTGCTGGGAAATCTCATCTGTAAACTGCAAAATCTCGCAAGATTCCAGGGAAAGGCATTTTTCTCCTTAAGATGAAGTGCATAATCACATGTCCCATTCACATGTGCCAGTGTTTCCTGGAAGTAAAGGGAAATGGCCACTGGGAAGAATGGGGAGGAAAAGAAAAATAAGGTATGCAAAAAATAAAAAGTCTGCAATTATCTAGAAGTATGTGTTTGTAGATTGCGATTAAGATTAAGATAAAGATGGAGTTCCTCTATAAGGGTGCATTCACACCGAAATGTGTGCGTGAGTTCACTTGCTTTGGCAAAGTAAGGTGACATGCAATTTTTTTTTGTGTTTGATTTTAAAACTAAACTATAAGGTGTTGATTTTGTCTTGTGTTGATGTTCATTGTGGTGACACGCGTTAAACAAGTTGTGCTGAAAAACGTAGTGCCTGCTCTGCCCTACTTTTGTTTTAGCGCAGGGCAGCTCACATTATTGCAACATATTGGTGTGAACTGCTCCCATTCATACCCGTTCATTTTCAGATGCCCCTGCTTTGGCAAGTGTTGAAAAATGAATGGGGCCTATATATCCCATTTGAGGAGACTTCATGGAACCTCTCATAAACCTTGCATGATAGCACAGAACAATATAAACACCATACCTTCATAGAAATTAAAAATACAATACAAAATACTAATCTTTTATACAGATAAAACATTTAATGTGTTTACATTTAAAATTATAAGCTGTAATTGATCACTGTGGACAATATGAAATTTAGTAAAGATTTTTTAGACTCATTCTGAGTTGATAAATATTCATTGTAAGAGTTACCTAATATGGAAAATGTGTGCCAATATTTCTAGCCAGGTAAGACCACATTTTATATGCACTCTTGGAGTATTAGTAAAATGGAGAACACTGTAGGGCAGCTTCCTCAAAAGAAATGCTGTCAGGTAGAAAGATTCCCCATGGGTTGGCATGAAAACCAACGCACCGCTCTAAGTGTTGTTGCAAAAAAATACAAGTATAATAAAAATAATCATTTTAATATATATATTACTTACAGGTGTTAGGGAGCGAATACCACGTACTGGCAGATGAAAGCCCATTCCTATAGATTTTATGATTACCAAAATAGCAGGCAGATTTTTCCTGCAAAAATAGAAAGCTTTTACTAATAATAGTAATAATAATATTCATAACAATCACAGAAAAGAAACACAATGAAAATTGTGGCATTCCCTTGCGTTAGTGGTCAGTGGAGAAATGCCTCCATACATTGGTAAACAGTGTAATGTCCCTTTCTGTTGGCGGTCAGTGTGGAAGTGACCCCCTGGATGTCAGTGGGACTTTGTCTCCCTACAGTGTTGGTCACTGTAGGCAGGAGATTAAACCATTATTGCTCACTGCTCAATGAACCCCTGGCAGCCTCTGGAGGAACCCTAGGGTATGGATATTAAAAAATATGCAGAGCCACTCTGTCAGGCCTGTTTGAAAAAGTAGATGCTATCTGTTTGCCTGCTACCGTCAAGAAGCATTTAATTAGTCTTTCCTACCCAATAATTACAATGTTTATAGTATTATTCTGATTGTTAAGCAATGTGGAGGGGGGCACAAATCACACAGACAGATATATAAAGTATGCAGCACAGGTGTCAGAATTTATATTATTGTGCCCTCTTCAAGTCACCATCCTATGATGACAATTCTCTGGGGACTGGGCTACTTTGAGTCTAGTTTTGGGTCATGGTTTTACATATACATTTTCCTGAGGTGACCACATGTTACAGTCTGATTGTAGAATTGTCTTTACCTATACCAACAATATCTAGAGCATATGTAGAGTGGATGGGTGGCTTGGGTAAGCCCTCATACTTCATAGCTTTCTAACATCTAAAGAAGACTGTAAAAAATTATACAAGATTGTAACTGATATGGTGCCCTTTATAAGAAGAATTTATATGTTAATTTTCTACAGAATTTCACAGTAATTATTATTGATCAGTTTAGTCGTTGCTTCTACAGGAACGTAAAGTCTAATTTTCCTTTCCAGTCACATAGGGGTTAAATTACTATAGGAGTATAGACTATTCATTTTACAAAGTGTATGTTCACTTAGCTTGGTAAAGAAGGTGAAGCTGTGTTCACTATGAATGCCCAATTGTGTGCATGAGAAATTAAAAATATAAGATTTGCTTGCACATGATTGGACACAGCTTCACCTCATTCCCCTTTAGGCCTGGTTCATATCTGGGCGTTTTACAGCGCGTTCCTACGCTCTGTAAAACGCTCAACATGTGAAAACCAATAATTGCCTATGGGCATGGTTCCCACCCCAAGCTTCTTTGGGGTGTATTTGCCGCGCGTATCCATTGGGATACAGCCAGGTAGCCCTCGGAAACGCGCGTTTGTCGCGTGGTTTTTTACAGTGAATCGTGGTAAAAATGTGCGACACGAAACGCACGACAAACGCGCATATTCGATACGCCTAGGTGTGAACCCAGCCTTACTCACTAAATGAACATTCACTTTGCAAAGTGAGCATACACCTTATAAAGTGAACATGCTGTATTACCTTATTAAATCAATCTACACCAACAGTTATATTTTGCAGGATAAGCTTTTGGGGGTCCACCACTACCTTCTTCCTGGTTCATAAACTATTGATTACATTGATAAACTATAAAATTATTTAAAGCAGTTTTAGTTAACTGATCCCTGCTGCTGTCAAGATTATTGCCTTCTATCATGTCTAATGCAGGGTAAAGCTCAGCATTAGATGTGTGGACACCGAGGGACATTCCACAGCAGAGTAGATAGGGTAAAGGTAAGTGCAACCACAGGGGGAATGAGGATCTGGTGGGTAAATCTGCTTTAAAGAATCCCCATAGAAAAAAAGGAGCAGTTAACTCTTGCAGTGTACAGAGGTAGCCCGACTGCAAGAAGAAGTTTATTTTCTATCTGGAGATAGGCTTTACGGTAATCTTTGATATCCACACTAGCTGTAGCAGTACCACGTAGCACATCATCCAAATAATGTATTTGAGGGCAATAAACATTAATGAAGCCCAAGCCCAGGAACACACATTGCATATATTCGTGGAATATATTCTTTTACTGAAATCAACCGTGACTGGCAGTTGTTTCCTGTTTGTAATCTACTGATTGCGGCATTTTCCGTCTTCCTTTTCACAGCCTTATTATATGACACATTCCTGCATCATTTAGTTGGATGGCGTTTCCATATGGGTACTACACTTATTAACATTAATAGACCTTCTAATTATGACTGCACGTATACCTTATCACAATAAATTAGATTCAACCTACATGATCATAGGTAATGTTTGCATACAAATTATATGCATGCATTCATGCATACATAAAATCAAGATGAAGTTGATTGTGATTTATGCAGCTGCAGGAAAAATATACATTCAGCGTTTCTTACATATTATAACACACACCAACAATGGATTTAAGTATCAATGCAAGTAACATTTATGTGCAGAAATCAACTTAGTGTGATCATTCTATACTGCTAAGAACATTCTAATTTGTGGAAGAGAGCATTTGTTGCCCATTGTGACTTAATAATACCCAGCTATTATTTTTGCACTGTATTTTGAAAGTGATTGATGTGCTCCTACAAGAAGCCCCATGTATGCTAAAAACTTAAACCTTGAAGCGGTAGTAAACCGCCAACACAAAATTAAATTTTTGGACCCCTGGAGGTGTTTGCCATAATGTGGTAGTATGCACAAAATATTAGCACATTATGGCAGAATTATCTTATAGATGATCCCCTCCAGCGCTGCAGTGTCTGCTCTCTCCTTCGTCGCTTGTGCTTCTATCTTCTCCCAGTCTTCTTCCGGGTTCAGCATCTTGATTGGCTGGGCCAGCATAATATAATTCTCATGCATGTGAACTGGGGTTACTTCATCTCGGCACAGAACCTTGTTGAGACTGTGCACTGATGAGTGCATGCGTAGCTCATTGTACGCAAACGCTGATAGGCAGGAAAAAGCAATTATGACAGAAGAGACATACAGAGACTTTTCTGTCATGAAAACCACAGCGTTTTTAGTGACTTAAAGTGCAACTGAAGCCAAAACGTATTCTTTTAGATGGAGTGGAGAGGGATTAGAACACCTATCAGGTTTTCATTGCTGTCTATGTCCTTGTAAAGGTGATTCACCCTCTATATTTGTTCTGGTGACCATTATCAATGAAAGTGAAAGTAAAATAAATTATCGGATTTTTAGATTGCCATCAAAACAGAAATAAATGCAAAATCTACTTTAACTTCCACTTTAAAGGAAGCCATAAAGGGGCACCCCTCCCCAGCGGATACTTACCATTCCCTCACATATCCTGTACTTGTGATTCACTCCATGTGAAAGTGCTGGGCCAATTAGCACTCACACACGGGGAGTCCATATACCTGTGTAGCAATTCAAAGCTTCCAAAAGAACTCTCTTTGCTCTATGTGACTGAGCTGAGTAGCGGGAAAGTGAAAAGAAGGCATGTGCTTCTGGGACGGTCTAAGTTAAAGTGAATTTCTTGCTTTGCCCTGCATGGGTTTAGAGTATGTCTCTGCAAAATAAAATAAAGAAATATGCAATAAATCTCTGCAACTCAGCCCTGTCTTTGGGTAGGGTTTTTTTTCCCAGACAGATAATTACCCCGTTAGTTTTTGCTCTGTTAGTTATTCATTATTAGCTATATTTTTTCAGTCAATGTGTTAAAATCTTTTTTTGCAAAAAAATGGGTTTATTATGTTACTGAGATCCTTGATAATGTATGTTTTTTTTAATTAAAATGAACAAACCCTTTGCCTATCAAAAGGCCATTGGAAGGATGAGCTTTACCTTTCCAATACATTGTGTATAATTCTCAAGTGATCTGAATTTAGCCATTGTACTCCTCCTACAACCAGTACGGTGTGATTTGTGTTGTTAAGAGGACGGGACCTAAAATCAAGAATACATATATTTAAATAGAGTTAATGAAAAGGACGACATCTATTTTTTTCAACTGATATAACATTTCCAGATGTTAATCATTATTCATTATATACAATATGAAAAATGTGAACCCTAAAGTGCACCTCAAGCCAAAACTTTTTGTTTAGCTTTGGAAAGAGTGGAGAGTGATTAGAACACCTGTCAGGTTTTTATTGCTGTCTTTGTCTCCTTAAGAGAGATTCGCCCACTCCTGTCCTGGTGAACAATATCACTGAAAGTGCAAGTGAAAGAAAATTCCAAATATTGGGTTTTCACCAGAACAGGAATAGATGAGAAATATTTCAATGGTGACACTAGTTCTGGTGTCCTTGCTGACCATCCTAGATTTCCCTCACTTTGGAGGAATTTCAGCTCACTTCCTGTTGTGGTTATTGGACAGGAAGTAAAAGGAAATCTCCCCAATGGGACACACATGGCAAAGAAAAAACTGCCATGGGTGATAACCCTCCCTTACTTACTTTACTAAAAAAAAAAGTTTTAAATAAAAAAACGTAATAAATTGAATGTGAAAAACTCACACTAGGAAGTCTTGCCCTCCTTGACCTCAATAATGTCTCTTTATCAGAATTTAGAACCAATATTAACTAAACTGTAGCTTATTTGTGTATCACTCAACAAATTTAGAGATGTTTTGAGGCTCTACAGCCGAGTGATACACAAATAAGATACATTTTTGTCAACAGTTAAGGTACTTCAATGCATTTTTAAGGTTTAACTCCTGAGTTTAATGTCACTTTATGAATGTCTGTTATATGCTTTGTCAAATTTCAGGAAAATAATCTTCTCAAATGTGAACATGTGTTTCCTATATACTAAAAGAGCAGCAGATTCAGATTCTAGTACATTATCTAAAGTTGGGTATTTATTAATATAATCACTAACCTGATAATGATGTAAAATATGACAACTCTCTTCCCATATATTTTGCTTAGTACTAGAAAGAGCATCATTGAAACCATGTTGCATACAAAATCTTTCAAAATGATTGATCCTTTATTATACAAATCTGCATAACATTCTCAGTATTAATCTGGGCTTATGAACATTATGCAGACAGTGGCACAGACAAGCTGGACCGAAAATGGCCTTCTCCAAATTTTTGCCACAAGGTTGAAGTGCACATTTAAAAAAAAATGTTTTTTCATGATGTAACATTAACAATACACTTAACTGAAAACACCTGACCTCTGTAATTTGTCTGTTATGTCCACACAATATGGCCGGATACTTTTGTGATTCTTAGATCTAGCTTAGCTTGATACTTGATTCAAGCTTTAAGATACTTTTAGGCATCCTGGTAACATCCTGGTGTCATCACCTAGGGAACCTTAACTTACCCTTACCCTAACCCTAAGTATGGGGCAAAAAGTTGGCTTCTAACCTAAACAAATCTGGTAATCTAGTCCTAAATCTGTGAAATAATCATTATTTATGAAGCAGGTAATAACAAATAAGGTCGAGGGTTAAACATAACATTAAAATATAGTTGGAGCCCTCAAACCTTCTCCATTTAAATGAGCAGAAGGGTTATCTTTGAAATCATAACTTTATTGCCCACTTTTTAAATATTTTTTCATTCTCCTGTTTGGTCTTTAAAGATGGCTAGATGAATGTGAAAATGTGTGACTTGAATTAAATGCACCAGAGATCGGCCTTCAGTAAATAGATGCGACTATATAGGGACACTGCCAGCTCAGTCTATTGTTCTACGATGTTTAACCATGGAGGACACATGCAGACTATAGTTTAGATGATATACCATTAGCCTCGTGTACAAGAACCACAAACCTAAAAACTTAGTCATTTGAGTAGTACCCTGTCACTCAAATAAGTCACAAATATGCCACAAAAGTTCGGACCTGTGGGAACTAATTTATGATTTTGCAATAGTTTCAAAAAGTCAAATTATTTGGGAAATCTTAAATAGCTGTCAGTAAATTGTCAACAAATAATGCTATTTTACATTTCTATTCCCAAATATAGATCAAATAAGAGCAACCACGAGAAACAAAAGTGGCAGAGTTAATGAAAAGAGAAATCGGGCAACCTTGTCATGCCCCCTTGTAGACTATTACAAAAGCAAAAAACAATAGCATTGTTGTACACTGCAGAAAGTCACTTAGAATAAAAAAAATGATAGCTTTAAGTCAATGTTATCCAAGCTAGTATTATCAAAAGCCTTCTTAGAAAGTCAACTATACTACAAATCATCAGTATTTGGGGGTTGCCCTTTTTCCCCATTTAGGCTTCAGCTGTGCACAATACTTAATGACTATTTTGTTCCAGCTCATTCCTTTCTGAAAAGCCACCACAATTTAACAAGGAGAAATGTAAATGTATGTTCACTAGAAGTTACCTCACGTCCATAGTTACAAGGAATAAACAATGTGAAACTACTCGGTTAATGAGCAGCAGAACGCTATTAGAAACTGAACACTCCCCAGTTCATATTGATTTTATTATTTTAGTTGGCAATGGATCCTGAGATATAGATATAGGTGGGTCTCTGCCACTCCTAAAGCATTCATAGGAGGATCTCTTATGAAATACACTGGTTTTAGAAAGAGGAAGATTAACTAAAAGTTAGATAACTAATCATCTAAACCCAATTAAATATATTAGACATCAAATTACTATATTCAAAATTAAACTTATAAATACAATATTAGTCAAAGAAACAACTGTAAGGTCTCCTATACACTTTTGCATTACCACAACAAACAGAACCACACTGTGCACATGTTAGTTGCCAATGCACCTGCTTTTCAGCGCACCACAATGCAACACCACTATAATGCATTGTGGTGTTCTGCATAGGGAATAATAGTTCAGGTAATTTTTTTTGCCCATGCTGAACATTATATAAAATTCTTAAGTCTGTTACAGAAAACTAACTTGCATTCCACAGATCATTAACAGTGCTGTACTTTATTCCTTTACTCTTGGAAACTTCAATGAAAGTAAATAACAAAACATTTGTTAAGGTTATATTGTTTCCACAACCTTCAGACTTCTGTATCAGAAGTTGCAAAGATCAGTAAGTATGAAAATATTTGGTGGGCATGACCAATTGTTAAGAAACGCTGATAATGCTGATTCCTGATAATACATATTTTATAAATAAAATACCTAGTAGTGTTAGGATATTTTCAATATCAATATCATTTATATATGTATGCTAAGATAAATATAGCTGGAAAGTAGAAATCAAGCAGCCATATAATAACAAATTTAAAAGAGAAGACAGACAATATTATGGTTTCTTTCTTAAAAACAACACATTTGGCTTCAGAAGGGAGCCAAAAATAAAAGGAAAATAAAAACAACAGTATTTTTTGCTTGCACATGATTGGGTGATGGAAATCAGCAGAACTTCACCTCATTAACTAAACTAACGGGAAACTTAAGCTGAAAAGTGCAAATTCCCCAGCAAAGTGAACAGCCTATTTGCCTTTATTAAATCAGCCCCTATGAATAGGTGCTGTTTGGACATTTTACACACTTGATCCAGGTTAGGGGCACTCTAAGTAATGAATCTCATGCTCAGAAAATACTGGCAAACCTTTTCAGACCAATATCCAGATATCATGGAATCCTTTATAATATAACAGATGTGGATACATTATTCAAAGTTAAGTGGTCTAGAAGGTTATAAATACAGTCTCAAAATGTTTTTAAAAATAAATCCTTTTTTGGGGGTTTGTACAAGAATTCTTATCCATGTCTGTCTTGCATAACTTCTTCCAACATGATCAAACGAATCTTGTACAGTCATTTTCATAAAGACTAGACATTAAAATGAACAGATATTATACTAATCAGTGTTGTTTTCTAAAAGGCTGCTATTACTTCTGTTAAGAAAGAAAGAAAGAAAGATTACTTAAAAGAAGGAATAAGGTGACGTGTTTTCTATTGGGCAGAAATACATTTAACAAGCTATTGTCCAATATTTTATTGAATGTTTCAATTAATCATACAGTTACATAGTTACATAGTATTTGAGATTGAATAAAAACATAAGTCCATCAAGTCCAACCTATTGTGTGTGTGTGTGTGTGTGTGTGTGTGTGTGTGTGTGTATAGGTCACTGTGTCCTCTCATTCTTAAGAGTACCTGTACCACTGTACATTACTGTCTCTCAGGAAATCATCCAAAAGCTTCTTGAATGATTCCTCACTATTTGCAGAAATTACTGCCTGTGGCAGAGAGTTCCAAACCCTAACCGCACTAACTGAGAAGAACCCCTTCCGCTCCTTGTGTTGGAATTTTTTCCCCACCAATTTTAGGTGGTGACCTCTAGTCTTTGTTATGGACTTAAGCATAAAGAGTTTGTTGGTAATGTTGCCTTGACCATTGAACATCTTGTACATAAAAATCATATCCCCCCTTAATCTCCTTACTTCCAGCGTAAACATATTTAATCTTAGTAGCCTTGTCTCATAGCTCTGGTTTCCCATTCCCTTATTGAGTTTAGTTACAATCCGCTGGTGCCTAAAACTGGACCGCGTACTCCAGGTGAGGCCGAACCAATGATGTGTACAGTGTGTACAGTGGCAAGATTATAGACTTGTCCCTATTCAATTATATGATAATAGATAGTTTAGAAAAAAAAGCAAATCAAGAAGAATCAGAAACTTGACAAGGTTAAAAGAGAACTATGTAAGAGAACAAGGTAAGCGTTTTCCCCCATAGTTCTCTTTAAGGTACCGGGAGGACATATAATAACCTCCTCCCGTGACTCAAAGCTCAGTATATAGCGGGCTATTGTCGAGATTCACCCAGCTGCATGAGTGACAGCTGACTCTGCCTATCTAGAGGCAGAGCCAGCTGTGCCCTCCCCCGTTCGTTTCTCCAGTCAGTGCTGGAGGATCAGAGGGGGGAATCCGTGCCAGGAGCGGTGACTCTGCAGGGAGACGATCGGGATGTGAGCAGACCTCATAGTTCTCCCTTAAATGTTGCTTGTATGTTATTATGTAATTCAACACATTCTTGCTGCAAACCATTTTACAGATTAACTTGCTGCTAATGGCTTGCTTATGTATTCTTTTTTCCCCACTAATGGCCTTTCAGAATATGGATGAAACAGCTACATTGTTTCTGAGCTTTTAGTATTGTTGCTGTTATTGATATTTAAAAATGCACTCATTCCCATAGTTAGAGCCAACCTGTGACACTGCAGCTGTCACACGTCAGCTCTATAGATGGAGAACTGAGCGATCACTAACCACTGATCACTCAGTTTCTTCTTATTGCAGAGAGTGGTGACTTCCAGTCACCGCTTCCCACAGAGATTCCCCATGCCCTCTCCATTCCTCCAGTGATGTCTGGAGGGACAGACAGGGGAGGAGGAGGGAACAGCTTACCAGAGTCTCTACTAAGTGCACTATAAGAAAAATACTGAGCAAAATAGTGTTCATGGAAGGACATTTTGGAGGAGAACATTTATCTAAGTCTAAGTTCTAAATCTAAGTAATTGTTCTAGGCTTGGATGAAAGACTTGAAGTTTTTGGCAGAACTGTGCAATGCTATGCTTCCAGGAAAATGAATTTATAAACCAAAACACAGAATGTGAAACATAATGGCGGACAATAAGGTTTTGGGCTGCTAGCTACTCTGTTGCCTTAGGACCCGGACAACTCACTATATTACAATTTATTTATAATGTTATCAAGAAATTTAGGTTAGAGGTTCATTACCTGAAGCTTAATAAATGTTAATTGATGCAACAAAGATGCAACAAAGATGAAAGGGCATTTTTATTCTGGAATGACATCAGCCCACATTAAATGCTTTGACATAGCTTGAAGAAAGCTGTTCAAGGAATCCCGACAATATAAACAAAACAAAGGATTAGCAAACTTTCTTGCAACTGTATATTTTTTTTTATCAGCGCACATTATCGCGATGATGCTTTTATATATTTAGTGGTCCTATGTCATTGTTTTGGCAGCCCTGGACTTTCAGATTATATAGAACATTTTTTCTACTCTACAGAAAGGATGACCGAAAAGAAACCCATCTTTAGATACCCATCCTTTTCCCCTATGTGTTTATTATACAAAATACTTTCATAACAAGTACCTTTCAAGGAGATGTTCTAATGCTTCTTCAAATGTTGGACGTTGTTTGACATCAATCCAAAATTGTGGATAGTAAGAATAACTAATATTTGTTCTGCCATAATTTATGTTATCAAATACTTTCATGTCGTGAGTTTTTTGCCACTCCTGTAGTGTTCCATTAACTCTTTCTGTCAGGTAATACATCATACCTCTATTGGTGGAATCTCCAATGAAAAGGATCTAACAAAGAAAAAAAAAACAACCATTGGCACTGATCTATTAGTACATCGATATACAGATAGTATCACATGTACAGTGTACCATAAAGGGAACCTGTCACCAAGAAAAGGGTGTTTAGACATACAGTAATTTGTCAGTTAGATAAAACACACAAGTCTCTGTCCAGTATTCTGGTGTCTGAATCAATGTAAAATATTGATGCTACATTCACACTGCTATTTTGGCCCGGGCTCCCGATAAGCCGGGCCAACATTACCCCGGGACGCCAGTATCGGTATTTGTTATCGGCAAGTCCCCCCCAAAAAATATTGGTACTCGTACTCAATGCTGAAAAACCGGTATCGATGCATCCCTAGTACACGACTATTTTGTGTCCAGCTTTTATTGTTCTTTTAAACTGATATGATAGAAAATAATGTTGTATTTTAACAGCTTATATGGTCATGTGACTATTCTGGTACCTTTAAATTCCTAGTAATTTACACAGTTTTGTAATACAATAATTTGGGGTGTTGGTACTGGCTTTAGTTGAGCCATTCCACACATCTGTACCAACATTTGTTGAGTACATTAGGGTTGTACAGATTTTTGGACAATGTATGTTTCCAGAGATTTGCTACATTTGTGGGGGGACATTTTTTAATGTTTTAGGCACTGGGTTTATATTTTATTTAAAGCATGGCTTAGTAATATAGTATACACTATTTTGTGGACATGTTTATATTAGTATCTGTTTTTTTTAGCAAACTTTGTTGGCACTCATCACACAGTAGCTACTGTGAGGCTGCAAGTTGAGCACCAATGTTTTAAAACATTTGTCTAATAAATAACGGCATTGTAATAAAAATGTTTCAAATTACACTGTAAACTGTTGGGTTTGTTGTTTGTTAAATAAGTATGTCTTAATTATTATGATTTCATAAATGTTCTGACAATATATTTTTGTGTGACTAATAAACAGAAGTCTGGGAAATCCTAGAGTTTAAACCTTGTCTCCAAGTGCAAGACTGTAGTAAGAATGTAAGGGTATACATACAGTAAATGGTGTATAGCTATAAAAGATCAGATGGTACATTTAATGGTCATACATGTGCAATACAGCTAGTCTGCTTCTTTATAGCTTTTCATAATAAATAGATTAAAATGTTTCACATCCTGTGTTCAACAACGCATTTTCTCCTGTGGGAAATTGAATTTACTGTTGTACTATATCCTGACTGCCCGATGCTATCAAGTGCTGTTAGTCATAGATCATCAAGCAAAAGCATAGAAACACAGCAGTTAAAATGCTTATAATAAAAAAAGAATACAATAAAATGAAAACATTTGTACAACAAAAGAGGACGGTGCACATTAAAATGAAAATTCTTAATAACACTGTAAAATCGCAAAAAGAACCCATAGTTGCATACAAAATCATCACAAACATACATAGCTGTAGCTTTCCCAGGGCAGCAATCTACAAATCACAGAGAATTATGGCCTTGTATAGAAGTCTAACTAATAGGTAGCTTTTGTTACTGAAGCACTAACAAAGTGTTTCTATGATATATCCACTATTATGGCCACATTTGAAGTTATGTGTTTCCTACTTTCACTTGTTTTTACCTTGCTTTTGTAACTTTGCTATACTTTCCTGATTAGTATAAAAAGCCACCAGCTCTTTAACAGTTATTATTACAATGTAAAGTTAGTTGTGAGTTGCATAAACAATGTTCTCATGTGTTCATGCTAGGCAATTGGCTGCTTCCCCATACCTAGAAGCATTAGGTATTTTGCAACAGCTATGATGGAACAGTGAGGAAGCAAAGATGAAGTAGGATAAGGAAGTAGTAGGATGGGATTTATTTTATATTTATACATTTCCACACCATTCAAGCAAGTAATCATTGGTTTGCAGCTCCAATTTTACTTTCTGGCTTATCAATTAGTTTTTAGTAGCTTAAGAGAGAGTCAAAGGCAAACTTTTTTTGGCTTTAATCCTCTTTTGGGCCAAAGGAGCACATTTAGTAATGTACTCCTGTGACCCAAAGCCAGTGGGCTACTGCCTGTTGTATGCTGACAGCACAGAGCCACGCTGCAGCCTGGAAACATTCTGACAACATTGTCAGGATCCACCCTGTTGCCTGATTGACAACTGGCTCTGCCTCTCTACAGCCAGAGCCAGCTGTGCCCACCCCCTTCCCTGCCTGTCCCTCCAATGAGCACTAGAGAAAAAGAGAGGGAAGGGAGGGATCCCTGAGGGAATCAGTGACTTACAATCACTGCAGGGAGAAGACCGTGAGCTGAGCAATCAGTGGTGTGTGATCACTCTGTTCTCAATCTATAGAGCCAGCATGTTTGGCTCTTTACTGGCTCTTTGCTTTGGCAAGCAGGGCTAAATGTACAGCGGGGAAGCTGCGCCACATATTTTGCGGGGGGGGGGGGGGGGTTTGGGAACCCGGCCTTGGGGCAGCAGAGAGAGTAAATCTGGCCTTGAGTGCGGTCTGTGTTATTGGTGTCACACACAGATGGGAAGAAGTGCCATTGAAAAGCACAGTATATACAGTATACTTCAGCTGAGACATTTTTTGCTGCACTGTGTGGATCACGGAATGCACTTATGAACGTTTTGTGAACTGGAACTTAAATGTGTTAAATTGTATATTAATGATTATTGTTAGTGCTGGGCATTTGTGTTTGATAGCCCTAATAATCTGACATCTAACTCTTTCCCACTCTATCCAATATGTACACTTTCATTTAGGAATGCACAGATACTTTTTGAGTACCAGTGCAGATACTTGGCATTTTTATGAGAACTACCGGGGTTGCAGCTGTTGCAGCTGGGACCTGGCTCTGGCGCTCCACCACTGTCCTGAAATCATTAGTCTGTATTGTTTTACAAAAACTGTCACATGACAATAAACAAAAATGTATCAGTACTCGTACTTGTAAGTACTCGGCAAGTACCAGTACTCGTGCTCGCAAAACTGGTATCTGTGCATCCCTTTATTTATAAAAACAAAACATACATTAAAACAGATATGTACAAATCCCAGGAGCTCCGTGTGCTCCTTGCAAATGACAGCTGCCTCCTAACTTTTGAATTTTTCTCTAGTCTAGTGTTGGAGCTCAAAAGTATCGGTACATGTACTCGTACTTGTACCGAGTACTGTACTTGGTATGTGTGCAACCCTACTTTCATTGATAACAGAAACATTTGCCATACATCTAAAATACACAGGTGGCACAGTGCTCCACATGTGTGCAGATAAATGTTACTACATATTACTTCTGTGTCTTACATCATAGAGAGCTATTTGTTCCATTTGTTTAGTGATCAGTCAAGGTTGAACAATAGACCACATAGTATATGTATACCTTTCTGTCCTTTGCACACTGCTGTAGCTCAGTCCTAGGTAGCACTGGATGATAACACTGATAAGGCTGCCAAGTTATTGCCCTCCAGTCACATGTCCTGTTATCGGAGCAGTTCATGCATGGGACAATCCATTGACCTACAATAAAAGACCTCTTTTTATTTAAGCACAGCATTGTATTCTAGTCTTTTTTCTATGTAATATTTTATAAATGTTATGCTAATAAAATATTAAACATACAATTGCTTGAATTATTTGAATTACCATCACAAATAGCTTGTGTTTTATCACCCACACATACAGTACATACACACACACACTCACACACTCACACACACACACTTATAATTATTAATATCTTACGTGGAAAAAAGACACGTGGGCAGCTCGTCACTGTTTAATGTCAAATTAATTTTTCTCCCCTTGCCAATTCACAGAATGCCTTGTATTCTGTAAATAGTTCACAGAATACAAGGTGTTCTGTGAATGTACACAAGGAGAGGGAGGGTGGATAAACAGCACTATCATTTCCCTGTATGAGAAGCACATCTCTCATACCTGAAGCTGCCAGACGTATGGCGATAGGTGTGCTGTCCAGCATGAAAAAATGGACTTTACAGAAACATTGGCTATTTGCCCATTTAGAACACATCTTCACAGGTAACTTGTTTTTCACATAATAATGTATACAAATGTGCCTATGTTGCTTGGAACAAAATCCCCCTCCTCTTAATAGTTTTCTGAAATTTGCTTGTTGTGCTCTCAACTTTTAACAGTCATTTCACTAATTTTGTACAATGTAGCCACTTAGGCAAGATAAATACACAGTTCAAAATTATATTTATTATTAATACATACAAAAATGTAATATTTATTCCATACGTACTGAGCCTGGAGCATGAATCTGAATCTTTTGCTTTGTGGGCAGGTCTTTTAGTGTGGATAATTGTTACATTGTATGTGGACACTAAACATAATATAGATCACATAATCTAAGGTTAGGGTTAGAAAAAGTTTTTGAATGAATCATTTTTAAGTGTGTTATTTTGGTGTGCATTTGTCACATGGCATAAGATGAAAGGACATTTGTGTACTGGCTACTGGTGTTGAAAAGTCTTGTACCACAATTTCTCTTATGTATACAATATGTAAATAAGAACCTTTAGATGACAAAATCGATCGAGCTGTTCTTATAAACCAAATCACGGCACAAACCTAATTATAGCCATAATGTAGAAGTAATGTAAATGTTCCATTTTAGCAAGGCAGACAAATGACTGCCACAACAGAATGCTCAGTAGAAATACTCCAAGACATAAACATTGCCCAGCTAATGATCCATAAGTCTGTACCAGCTTCACTTTACAGCAGATCCATTATTACTTTGAAAACTAACACGCATTACACAATGCAGAAAGTACTTGAAAAGCTAAATTATATTTCAGGAGTTAATTTTTAAATACCTTTGGCATCTCCAGTGTCACACTTCCTTTGCCATGCTTGTGAAAGTGCAGATAATACCTCACCGGAAATATACTGTAATCCACAAGGCTCCTTTTCATAAATGATTAAACCACAATCCTGTTAATAAAAATAAATAAATGTACATTTTCCAAACTTAGAGAAGAATTCAGAAATTATACTTTGAGAGGTTTCCAAACTAGTGATAGGCAGATCATAGTGAAATATGTATAGAACAGAATTTATTACACCTAGAAAGAAACAAAGAGAGGGGCGCCTTTCCTAGTGCAGAATGTTTATTCAATATCATCAAAATCGTACAGACAGGTACTCACAATAAGGGTGTGAAAACGAGCAGCAGGACAGTAAAAACCGGAACAGAGCAAGGGTCCGTGTGAAGCGTCCTGTATGAGGCTCACTGTGGTGTCAACGCGTTTCCGGGGCACGCTCCCTTCGTCAGGACGTAATGACAGTCGCCTCTCTGCTGAAGCTAAAGAAGGACGAGCTGGGATGTGATTGGCCCAGATGGATGAGAGCTGATAGGGCGTCCGCATATAGTGGGCAGTGTCATAAATCATTTTGGTTTTCACCCCCTTTGAAAATTTGGGCACTCGGTCATGGACCGAGAGCCCGACAGCTTCAGGAGAGAGGAGGGGATCCGGCAGTATACCCTATCCCGCCGGTTGAAAGTCCCCGCCTCTCTCGGCCTTCATTCATCACCAAGATGGCCGCTGGCAGGTATCAGTAGGATGGCCGCGCATGCGCGATGATGTCACGGCGGGGTGTTACTCGGTACCCGCTCTGGGTGACCCCCGGCCTCAAAACTATAACAATTTTAAATTGTACGCTCTCACGAGCCGGGCCCTTCGTACCGTCTTCCTTTATATTGTAAAGTGGGTTCACACTGTTGCACTGTGGTAATATGCAAGTAGAAGTGCAATTTCAGTGCCTCTGCTCTGAAATTTGACAATTATTTTCTCCACAATGCCTACAGATACAAAGTTGAATAAGGGCTTGTTTTAAAGTGTTTTTTTTTCTGCTTGTTAAAAATATGCATAAATACTTTAGCATGCATAGTCTGAGCACTGGTTTAAAATACTGTATGTATGAGCAACTTCAACATGAGTCTTAGACTAGCCACAACCACTAAGTGTTTGTAGCCCTGGAACCAGTCACTGTTTCTTATGCAACTGACCCAAAAGAGCACATGGTAAACGTCTACCTCTTACCTACTTTTCCTATTTAAGAAAAGGAAGGATCAGCCAGGTTTGTGACAGGTTGTAAAATCTCTTTGAGAGTTTAAGTGGTCACCTCTGGGTGTACCACTTAAACTGAACTCTAGGGAAAGGTCAAAACTACCCTTGCAGTGGGGCTCTTTCTACACTGCAAAAGTTAAAGGAGAACTATGGGGTTAGGGCTTTTCCCCATAGTTCTCCTAAGGGTAACGGGAGGACACAAACTAGTGTCCTCCCGTCACCCTAAGCTCAGTATACTGCGAGCTACTGAGACCCCGCAGCTGAAACGGAT
>NW_017306569.1:1442744-1446725 GCF_000935625.1 Nanorana parkeri
TACCGTGTTTACTTTTTTTTATTATCCTCACATCCTTGCATATGTAATATGTGTTAAAACTTTTATCCCCCATCTGAAGTCCATGTAAAAGGGTGACATCGCAGGAGCACATCTGAGAGACAGGGTCAGAGCTTGTCTTCCTGTCTTCCTATTACTAGGAGTGCCTTAACAGGAAACGTCACAGCACTATCACCAGGTATTTTAATTAAATCTGCAGATTTAAAAGTATTGAAAATGACATGTTAAAGCTAATATTAGAGTCTAGCGATTTGTTTTAAATATACTTTAAGTTTTTGTTTGCTTTGTTATGTTCGTGTGATTTTGCCCTTGTTTTCTATATTTTTTCATGTATGCACTGAAAAACCTAAAACACCATAACTGAATGGCATTATCACATTGCATGAAAACCATTCAGAAACACACTATAATACATCTAAAATACAGATGAAGCAATGTGAACAGCTGTGCTTCAGGTCTATGGATTGATTTAGTAGCAACAATCCTTTTGTTTTTGAACTGCTAGTGATTGTTCCCTGCAATACTAACATTCTAAGTGGGGCATGCCTCAGCATTCATGGGTTGATGATAATGAACTCCTTTGACAGTTAGTAAAGAAATTCATGCATACCTTCTATGGGATTTGTATTGCAGCAGCTCCACAAGTCTCTGTCTGACCCTCGTAAAACTGAACAATGACGGCATGTGTGTAAACCTAACATATTTCAGTCTTACTTTACATTTTTCTGAATGGGCCATGTGTGGGCCATAAAATTATTTAAACATATGTCTCCTCTTCTCTTTTGTCTGTTCACCAACCATCAAGCATGTGCAGAAGGCATTTGTGAATACTTTACCCAACTGACCAAGTCCTGCTAGCCCTGCAATAAGTGCTTAAGAACAGCAAAGTTTGTCATACACATGATAATTTTATATTGGAATTAAACTTTTGATTCCTTTCTTTGTCTAAATTTGCAAAGCAATTAAAGACAATTGACCGCAAGGAGATGGTATCCATATTGCCCTGATCTAAAGAAACAGAAAAATCTGATTGCTTTTGACAAATTGCCGGAGTCTCTTTATCTTTTTGATTCGATCTTTCAATAAACTGTATTAAATCTGTCAATGTATTGCCCCCCAGACTACATTCTAGTGGTTGATTGAACTCAGCAGTGCTAGAATGCTTAGTTTCCTGCATTTACTTGTGATCATATGTGCCATTTCCAGTAACTAAAATGAAACCGACAAAATGTGTATGGCCAGCTCATGGGCTTGGGCTTTATCAAGAGTAACATTAAAGGAGATCTGTGATGAAAGAAATATCTGTCCCGCAATTGTTTCTGAAAATGACAGCTGTCCGGCTCCCTTACTGAACCAACGGGTGAGTGACTGACAAGAATACAAAATCAGAGTTCTGACCTCACCATGACTTTACATACTTGTACACTGTCAATGACACAGAAATAGATGCCAGATGATAAATATCTTGTAATTTACAGTAAAAGAACTGCTTATGGCTTTTGCTCATTTTGAGGGCACCTAGCCAGCTTAAGAGTAGTTGATGAAAATCCTTTTAAGTAATAGATTATTCAAATAGGAATCTTATAGAGAAGCAGCAGTTCCATTATTATGTATATGACAGAACATCTTTACAGTACACCCCCCAAGGTAAAGCGTACAGTATGCATGTACAGTATGCATTATATCAGTGCAAAAGCAAAAAATATTTTATAAATATATAAGAAGCAAACAGAATGTAAAAAAGAAGAATAAATAAACACATAAAAATACACAATTTAGATTTGGTACAATCTAATAAGAAGGCCTCTCCCAAGCTGTCTTTGGTGCTATAATATATACATGTTCCATGTTCACTAATAACAAAAACTAAACCATACAGACAAAAAAGAAACATCAAAACACACATTTATAATGACAAATAGAATGTCAATAGAATGGTATAAAAACAACTTTATACACAAATACTGTAGGAAAAATAAATTTAGTGCTATGTTTTCTAACTAAACCTTCTATTTTTTTCCAGCCTCATCTGCATAAATAATTGGGTAGTTAACTAAAATATATCATCCGTAAAAATATGCTACTTTTTGTAAAAATAAAACGGAATTTAGAGAGAGGATACTTGTAGTATTTTTCATTATAGAATTTAAATAGCTTAACAGAGACATACATTTAAAACAAAATGCATAATATTGGTTATTCAAAAATATGTAAAACATAAAGAACATCAGCAAATATAGCACAAAGCTTCCACTATTTTAAAATATAGAAAAATAAATATTATTGTATTTTTAATAGATAATTAAAATATAATAATTAAATAATGATAAATATTTGTGATTTTTGATCATCTGTAAATGTGATATGTAAGATATAGGTTTCCTAATTCTTTGATTTTTTTTGTATGGGTTCACCACATTTCTTGATAAAACAATATTTAAAGGCATTGACACTTGACTCCAATTATATATGCCTATACCCCAAACATATATGCTATCTTATGAAAAAACACAGTCTACACCAAAGTTGTTAATTACAGAAATAATGTGCAGAATGAGAATAGAATGAACTATTCAAACTACTTCTGGTGTGCTTCATTGTTCCCATGGTTTGAGTATCTTGCTGCTACATTGTAAAGTGGAATACAGAGTCCTCAGCTTGTCTAATATCCAACTGCGATGTCCACTTGGAGCCACGGGGTCTGGGCACGATGTGTAGATATTTAGCAGTGTTACTCCAACTAACATTAACATCAGACAGTTTTGCCCTTGCATAGAAACAATTTGCACAGGGCTTCACACAACAGCCTCAAATTCCTAAATGGCTTGTGATTGCTCTCAACAAAGTGCTACAGGACAACTTAACAGGGATTTTCTTGTTCATACTTGTGCTCAGGTATACACTTAACTCCTTCCGTAATTAAGAAGGTGGCGATTTGCACAGCATAATTACATAGGCTATTTTTTAATGACTACCTTGAAAACCATTTCGTAGAAAAAAAAATATCTTTAGGAGCTAAATCCTCAGGCTTCATCAGAACTTAAACATTTTGTAGTGTTAAGAGCAACATCAAACTTTCAGAAAGCTTTTAACATGCAGGCTTTCCTGAAGCTCCAGTAAGGGAGTGCCGAATGTAGATCTTAATTGAATTGCTGGCTGTAGCTTCAAACTCTGTTTAAGCAAGCTTCAGAAAAATGTAACACTACTTGAATTCTGCTTGGTAACAATTTTTATAAACCTATAAACAGAACTTTTATTAAGATCTTTATTCGACATTCTGGAAGTGGACAGTGGTCCTGACCCTTCTCTACTCTATCCAAAACGTAGGCTTGGCTAGAGTTGGGTTTTAATGTTAGCCTGGTAGACATATGAAAAGGAGTCTAGCAGCTGCTGACTGAAAATAGTAAGTATGAAACATCTGTATGCAACAATTCAAACTTACATGACTACAAAAGGGGAAACTTCTTAGTCATGAATATATACAAAATGCTACACATTCCCTATAATTAGGAACATATTATCAGAGAAAAAAAAGTTGAAGGCAAGTCCCACTGCTTGTGCAGGCTATACGTTCTAACAAACAGGTAGAGTGCTTAAATGACAGAAGTGCTTGAGATCAGTGTGGCGTGGCTTCTCTCTGTGAATGCTGTCAAGCTGAACCTTGACAGAATTCTCGTCGTTCTCATTATGAGGACTACCATGGACATAATAAACGAATTATGCAAATGTTAATACAGACTTTATCAAATAAACAACAAAACACAAAAAAAAAACAACAATTGTGCCAATGTGTGTATCTAGGCATGCAAAACACCTATTATAAATAAAACTAGTTAAAAACATCAAAAACTGCCCTGACTGGTCAGACTAATAAGGTACCTCAATCTACAATATAAAAAATATTTCACTAATACAAACTGTAATTGTTATGTAATTGTAATAATGTTCTATTCAGCTGTTTTT
>NW_017306569.1:1447664-1461598 GCF_000935625.1 Nanorana parkeri
ATATATATATATATACACTAAACAAAACGTTCATCACATAAGAACCTTTTTGTGGCAACACTATATCTACTAAAGGCCAATCTATTCCTTTTCCTGTATAATGCTCAATTGTTTATAATACACTAGACACCAAATTGTTGCAAGGATAATGCCCATGTGATTAATTCTAATCCACTGGACAATAGATTTCAGCATTGTTTGTTTATAAAGAAATTATGATAATATGTGTGTGTAAGCCAGTGGACTCAACTTTCATATTGGGTAAGACAACTGTGAAAATAGGTGGGTGAAATTCTTCTGGACCCAAATATTTCAGCATTCTATATGCCTTGTGTGCATATATATCATCAATTTGCTGGCACTGTGTTCCAAGTGCTACATCACCTTTTTTTTTTTTAACATGCTACATCAGCTTTAATGGAAAAGAGATAGGTATTCACAACTGTGATTGCATACTCAAAGTATACAACCACACTTATTCCACATGAATGTTCCTTGTGACTGCATCCATCCCCATCATTAACAGGGATCATTAAGAGGGGTGCAAAAAAGAGCTCAATGTACTTTATCCTAAGTATAAAGCTGTATTGACTGTAGAGTTGGAAGGCCAGATTTAGGACCAAGGGTATTTAGTATAATTCAGCTGTATAATTCAGGGAGTGTAGGGACCAAAATGAAGACACAGAAAATGTTTTGTAGTTCGGTATCAGCTTGTGGCTAAATGAAGAGAGTGGTGTGCAGTACACGAAGAAGACTGAAAAAGTTCAATGAAATTTAGCTTCAGAATAGAGCGACAGGAAGTGTTATGGATTACAGAAAGAAGACTGAAATAGTTCAATTTTATTCAGCTTCAAAATGCAGCTACTCAAATAGATTTAAAAGGGGTACAGAGAAGAGATTGAAGAAGTTCAATGTAATTCAGGTTCAGCATGCAGCTACAAGGAAGAGTGTGGGGTACAATGAGAAGACTAAATAAAGTCAATGTAATTCAACCTTTGCATATAGCTACAGGAATAGAGTGGTATGGGGACTAAATAAAGTCAATGTAATTCAGCTTCAGGATACAGCTACTGGAGGAGTATAAGAAGAATAGCATGGGATACAGAGAGGGGACTAAAGAAGTTCAATGTAATTCCAGGTTCAGAATGCAGCAACAAGAAAAGAGTGGTATAAAATGCAAAGAGGAGACTAAAGGAGTTAGTAGTTGATATAATTCAGCCTCAGTATATGGCTACAGGAAGAGAGTGTTATGGGGCACAGCAAGAGACTGAATATGTTTGATGTCATTCAGTCTCAGCATACAGCTACGTAAAGAGAGTGATATGGGGTATAGAGAAGATACTGATTATGGAGTTCAAAGTAATTAAACTTAAACAGGCAAATTGAAAAATTAGAAAAACATACTGAGAGGAATGTAAAAGCTTTCACTTGCTGGCTTCATTCCAAAAATGCTAGTTGTCTGGCTGTCATTGGCTTTAATTTTTCAAACACACTGACCCAGAACAAGAATACAAGTCACAAATACCTGACTGTCAGAAGAACTGCTGATTTGCATGC
This sequence comes from Nanorana parkeri, assembly GCF_000935625.1. Taxonomy (NCBI): domain Eukaryota; kingdom Metazoa; phylum Chordata; class Amphibia; order Anura; family Dicroglossidae; genus Nanorana; species Nanorana parkeri. The sequence continues at coordinate 1,449,222 of NW_017306569.1, forward strand.
TTATTCCCAGTCAGTGCCTCAGTAATACTGAAGCAACAGGACCAGCATTATAGCCAGGGATCGAAAGCACAGTAGTATGTTCTCAAAACAGAAGGTATCTGTAGTCTCAAATCAGTTATAAATCTAAAAAATAAAGGGGCTATTCCTCATTTTAGGATTTTGAGCAGAGCCCTACAAATAATTCCTTTGGGCTTCTGATCCAGTTGTGTCTGTCTACAGCCAATATCCTGGTTACACTTTCTAAGCCAGGAATCTTGTATTTTAAGCTGGAGGTTGAAAATTTATTTATATTTAAAATATAATGTTGGGCGGGCAGCCGGCATAACAAACACCCATAGCTTAGAAGCTGTTTACCTACAGTATTCTTGTCGCAGATTCATAATTTTTGAGATCCCCTATAAATGACTCGATGATCTATTGATCTCAGAACAGTATCCAGCCATAGGGGAATGATGGAATAGCATGGCAAATACCTTCCTTATATAGTTTATTCCCACTGTCCAGCAAAAGTACAAAGTAGGGGGTGCAGAATGTCCATATGCCAATGTGGAGATATTATTTTAATATAAGGAGTGATTTTGTAACAAATACATTGATGTCTTCAATAAGTGCAAGGCCTTTTTGTCTCTGTTGAACGGCTTGTATCATTTGTTGCAGAATAAAACCTCCATGCTTGTCATCATAATCATTGTAGATAGTATATATGGGGTAGATGCTAGATGTTGCTCTAAAATTTGTAAAATACACAACATTTGATTACAACAACACACTTTGTATTGTTAAATATCTCAGTTAATGAAAAATCACTGGCTCAAACTTTATATGTCCATCTTGTTTCATCTGTTGGAAAATCATTTTGATACTTTATAAACAAGTTTAAGATACCAGTCATTGTTTTAATATATAATGTTGTCTTTGAATATAAAATAGTAAATAGTAAAACATCTAAAAAGTGCTATTAAAATCTGCGTATGAGTGTGATGAAGTGTGACATCTCCACAAGCGACAGTCAGCATGCAGTTAACATTTTATGTATCTGTGAAGTTACCAAAAAGCAGTGTAGTACCATCCACAATCCTGTAACTTTTCCCCAAGATGAAAGACTCACTGACCTCAAGCATATTTACAAACTGTCAGTCAAAGCTAAGATGAGAAGATTGTAGGCAGCAAAAATGATTAGCTAGTTTTTCACAGTGTCTGTTTCTAGAAAGCCTGGAGCCTCATATTTTAACAGCAATGTCTGGACTGAAATGAAAAGTCACAGTCCAGGCCTCACCGTCAGAAAAAGAAATCTGTGTGTTCATAATGCTTTTCTTGAAAACGGTGACATAGTCTGAAACTTAGTGGGTTCAAATGAGCTTTGATGTCTAATTACATACAGAAGAATATCGAGAATATGCTATTGTGCATTATCTGTAATTCATCACATAATGCATTATTCTTTTAAAATGATTTGACCTGAAATCTGTTTGCATATACATTATATTTCTTCTACGGGTTTATAACATTTTGTTTTTAAATGTCGTCAATGTTTTTTTCCAGTTTGCTTCAGTACACTTTGGAGGTATGACATGGACATTTTAAAAACCATCTACAATTGTTTTAAAATGAACAATCTCACAGGCATGACTGTGCCCAAAGCTAAAACATCCCCTATTATAGGAAGTATGCTACATGTACTCACACAAGAAAAGAGCCTAACAACAAGGGAACCATATATCTTCATGTACTGTCCAATCATAGTAGCTTAGACTCAAGTTTTAGACCTTTGCAAAGGGCTAATAAATTTAGAGTGAAGCATTTTTCATCATTTGAGGGATGGAAAACAATCCCTGAAATACAGGCCCTGATGGACCACCCAAACTCACAATAGAGGGAGGCCAAAGTTTGACTGTCTCTACCCAAATGACAGGAGATAGGTTCTTTGATGACCTATTTTCGGACCCCCGCTCTCTATGTCATGCCCTATTACACAGAAATGTGAGATATGCCTTAGGACCTCCTTCACGTTTGACCAACGTGACTATATTTTGCCCATTTTGCCCATAAATCCTCTATAGCAAATAAAATACAGGAACGGAGCTTGAAAGAATTATCTAGGTGGCACAGAGTCCCCTTGACCTTCCATAATCTCTATCCACAAACCTCTCCTCTATACATGTTAGGACTTACAGCACTGGAGGCATTATTTCTACTTTCTATTTCTACAAAGAACTATGGAGATAATTATGCAAATTGTTTGCAAGGGTCCCCTCCGTATACCACACTTACTTGTGGCTAATTGGCATCTGACTAGGCTGACCTGGAGCGTGTGTACATTTATGACTGTGGTGAACACATTAGAGGTGATATCCCAGTGCCTCCCTGGCCATACTTGGTCTCCTTACATACAGTGCAAGACAAGACACAAAGAGCGCCTCCATCGCATAAAAAACGTTTTAATAAACAAATAAAAAAATGGTATGCAGGTACTCACAAAGGACGAATAAAAACAGGCATAAAAGGGTCAGAACGAAAGGTGCACATCGTATTCCGTATTCCCTGGTAGTGAAGTGGTTTACGCATTTCAGAGGTCACACTTCCTTCCTCAGAACCAATTGGGAGTGTTCCCTGGTGAACCTGGTGAGAGCTGCCCTGTTATCGCCCTGCACTCCTGAACATCATTGATTAATACTCTCTTGAACCAAAATCTGCTGGCGCGGTGTTTGATTCTGTCTGCTGTCCTTACATACACGCATACAAACACATACCTTTTTTTTGGTATTAGGTCTAATTTAAATTCAAAACAGTAACTACTAATAGAATTGTAATCACAATTGTCTTTTCATAAAACCAACTTTCCACTTTCTTCCATTTTCAAAGGTTTCATACATGCTTGTGTCAGCTGTGTCCGTTTTAGGTTGGGGAGAACCAGAAAACAAAGCACTTTCAGCAAAACCTAAAGGGGTTATTCCTCATTTTAGGATTTTGAGCAGAGCCCTTTCAGCAAAACCTAATGTAAAAACCATGCAAATCACAGCAAAATAATCCAAACACAAGAAAATATTGTGGGTGTCCTGCCTTATCAGTTACAACTACCGGGGCGTGGCCTGAAGCGGGACCAAGATGGACGCTTGAATCCTGTCCTCTGATACCCGGGCTCCCCTATCAACGCTATTTTAGCCGCTAGCAGAGCGTTCCTTCACCTGTACCATGAAGCGAAGTGGGAAGAACACACACAGGCGACCACAACACCCAGAGAATCAGGCACACAACTCGGCTGCAATCTCCCAGAGATTTTTCGCTCCCAACCGCAAGAGCGCCTCGTGGAACAATCGACGGTGAGCTCCCCTGGCAGCAGCCCAGGCAGAGACCACACAGACGACATCATGCGCCACCACCCGGACCTACTCACTCTCATGGGCCAGATGCCGCGGATGTCTGATCTAAACTCAATAGCGATGGATATCAAGTCCACGCTGTCGGCTGCAATCTCGGAGCTGAAAACATATATTCACTCCCTAGCAGGCCGCATACAAACCTTTGAAGAGGATTCTTCCCGCTACTCGTCTGCTATCCGGCGCCTCCAACGCTCATCCACTTCCCACAGCACACGGCTGATAGAGATGCACCGTCATTTGGAAGACCTCGACAACAGAGGCCGCCGCCACAACATACGGGTGAGAGGCATTCCCGAGACAGTGGATGCGACACAGCTCGAGCCTGCCCTGTTACAAATCTTCAATGGCCTACTTGACCACCCGCCAGAATCGCAAGTTCCTATGGAACGTTTCCACCGTGCACTGCGGCCTAAAGGAGGAGATACAGACCCCCCCAGAGACGTAATCTGCTGCCTGATTGATTTTCGCGTGAAAGAAGAAATCCTCCGCAGCGCCAGAAACAGACAGCGTCTCCTGCTCCACGGGGTTGAGATTCAACTGTTTCAGGACCTCTCTCACATCACCCTGCAACACAGAAGAGCTCTTCGTCCCCTGCTACAACTTCTACGCTCTCACAATATTCCTTACAGGTGGCTGTTCCCATTTGGCCTGGCAAATTTGGCCTGGCAGCTACCGTCTCGGGCCGCACGTTCCTCCTCACGGTCCCCGCAGACCTGCAGCGCTTCTGTGCCCAACTTCATCTCCCACTCGTGGATCTTCCAGAATGGTACGAAGCCTTTCGGCCCCCGGAGGGATGCACGCAGGCTTCTTTGCCGCCATCACCTGTAGGTAGCCAGCCTTGTACCCCGAGACGCCCCGATGGGAGCCTCCCACCGTCCTAATCTGCCTCGTGACGGAGCTCTGATGCCAGTCAAGTGACACCGACGGCCTGGCTGACACACAGAAGATATAGAGACTGACCCGATCATTCAAATTACGCTAATACCACATGTCTGGACCTGACATATTAACCAAGACGCCCCGGTGGGAGCCCCCCACCATCCTAATGTGCCTCGTGACGGAGCTCTGATGCCAGTCAAGTGACACCGACGGCCTGGCAGACACACAGAAGAAGACGGTCTGGCTGACACACAGAAGATATAGAGACTGACACAATCATTCAAATGACGCTAATACCACATGTCTGGACCTGACATATTGAGAACTTTTCTCACCCTGGATCTCAGGTACTGTGCTCCACTACCCAAACATGGCCCCCCATCTTCTCCCCTTCCCCCCATACCCCCATCTCCAAATCCAGATCCCCCCCGGACCTGTTACGTGAAAGACACACAGAAGATATCATTCAAATGACGCTAATACCACATGTCTGGACCTGACATATTGAGAACTTTTCTCACCCTGGATCTCAGGTACTGTGCTCCACTACCCAAACATGGCCCCCCATCTTCTCCCCTTCCCCCCATACCCCCATCTCCAAATCCAGATCCCCCCCGGACCTGTTACGTGAAATCTCAAGTGAAACCAAGACTTCCCTCCACATGACATGAGATCCCATAACCTGATGTGGGGGAAGATATAGGTGGCAGCGAGTAGGAGCGAATAGATAGCTGAGGACGACCTTCACTAGCTCTTTTGCCGGGGCGGGTTGTGCACTGTTCGTTTATCTACTGTAATTGCTTGCTTGTTTTACAGATGTCGCTGCTGGCCGACCCTACCCCGCCGACCCTATCCCGCCGATCTTGAATCTACACCCTCCTCCATGCTGCCTCACAGATGCCAATGCCTTGCAGGTGTTCCCCATGCACTTCTACTCCTCCATCACCACTACCCAGGTACCCTAGATCTTTACATATCCTGCCTCTCGCCCCTTACCTATATCAACATTAACCCCTCTCGAAGCTGCTGGTAGGCTTTCGGTGAGACGAGCATGGAGGAACGGATGTGTTCGTTGCATTATACGGTGTGTGCTTTGAAATGCAATCTAAATGTTCTAGCTTTCTACTTTCCTGTTTAAGAAATGTTGTGCAATGTGAATGTCGCACAGGTACCCTAGCTCTTTACATATCCTACCTCTCGCCCCTTACCTATATCAACATTAACCCCGCTCTAGGTCTCAAAACCAGACCCCTCTCGAAGCTGCAGGTAGGCTTTCGGTGAGACGAGCATGGAGGAACGGATGTGTTCGATGCATTATACGGTGGGTGCTTTGAAATGCAATCTAAAATGTTATAGCTTTCTACTGCCTGTTTAAGAAATCTTGTGCAAAGTGAATGTCACGGAGCGGAGGGGCGCCCGGGGGGGCGGGATCCACTTCCCGGTAAGGGCGGTGGGACCCTCTCGTCGACTACCCCGTTGCCCGACAAAGGCTATTGCACCCACCCGTACCAGCACCCCTTCCATGCCTTCCATCCCACAACACCACTCATCCCACCCACACCACCACTCATCCCACCCGCACAGACCCTTCCAGACTGTGGTAAGCCGATGCCTCACTCAGGGTATATGCTATGCACTCAAATGTTTTTTCTTCTTTTTTTTCTTTTATTATGATATTGTGATTTTATTATGAGTAAATCTGCTTAGCCACACTACATGACGTTGTAGTACCCTTCCTGAATATTGCAGTGGAAGAGATGGCAAAGTTACGCTGCCCATCTCTTCCCGACCCTGAGACCGATATACAGATCCCATAGTTCTGTTAGACTGACCTACATACAAGTCCTGCTCATATGCCTGTAACCCCAAATACACGAAGCACTCTACCAATCTCACTCCCGGCAACATACATTTTACTGCCTAACACCCCAAGATCGGGGAGTCCGGGTTCTACATGGTATCCCTTGGTCCCTTCATTCAGTCACTCTCCCACACGACCGATCTTGCAGTGTAAGTCGGTCGACACAACCCGTTCTATTTTGTGTCGGGATAAGGCCCAGTTTCCTTTATCCCTCGGGTTGCTGTTCTACTTCCTATTGTATCACACCCCACCTCCCTCTTATTGGTCACTAGACCCTATCCAATCCTCCCTCTCCCTTCCCAATCCTCCCCGCTCTTTCTTCTTCCTCTCCTCTCTACTCCCTTTACTTACCCCCTCCTCTAACAAATTCTCCCCCGTCCGCCTCTCGCTTTCCTCCTTGTCTGATTCAGCTGCGCTTTTCCCGCCTACACCACTCCTCTCCCCCAGATCCTACTGGGCTCCACGTCCTATTTGGGTCCCATTCTCGAGCCCCCATGGCTGCGCTGCATGTTCCCTCCGCCACCACCCCCCTTACCTGGAAGCTTCTATCTATTAATGCTAGGGGCCTGAATGTCCCAGAAAAAAAGTCACAATTCCTTCGAGCCTTTTCCCACCATAAAGCACAAATAATCCTTTTGCAGGAAACACACTTTCGGAGAGATGCCATACCTAAGATGCACTCCAGGCAATACCCGCTAGCATTCCACTCCACCAATACAACCTCTAAAACTAAAGGTGTCTCAATAGTGTTCTCCTCTAGCACCAACTTTTAATTGACCAACTCTCTGACCCCGATGGCAGATACTTAATGCTCAAAGGTACACTTAATAATACCCCAGTGACCATTGTCAACATATACTGCCCCAATGTACGACAGGTCCACTTCTTCCGCAGCGTCTGCGCACAGATCCGAGACTTTGCGGAGGGAATGCTCATTCTGGGGGGCGACTTCAACGTCCCCTTGAATCCGCTCCTTGACACGTCTTCTGGGTATCATCGATACCTTTCAGCTGCCTCAGATCCATCAAAAAACTCCTGTCTTCTCTGCACCTTCATGACACATGGCGCTTTCTTCACCCTACAGTGAAAGACTTTACCTTTTTCTCTCATCCGCACTCGAGCTACTCCAGATTGGATTTATTTTTCCTCTCCCAACGAGACTTACCTAACGTAGTGAGAGCCACGATTGAACCTATGGTTCTCTCGGACCATGCGCCCATTACCGTGACCATAGCCTTCCCCACACACAATACACAAGCTCGCCTCTGGAGACTCAACCCTTCAGTCCTGGGCGAAGCCACCTACATTTCCCAGATTAAACATAAGATCTCTGAATACTTTTCCCTCAACGAGGGCTCCTGCTCCACCCCGTTGTTGCTGTGGGAAGCCCACAAGAGTGTTATGCGGGGGGAACTCATCCGGGTGCAAGCCCACATTCACAAGCAGCGAAAGACCCAATGCTCTTCCCTACTAGCACGTATCGCAACTTTAGAGGAGCTCCATAAACGCTCTCTGGCTCTGTCCCACTTAACAGAGTTGACCCGGGCCCGCAATGACCTCCTTCTTTTCTTGCAATATCCATATCTGGTGGACATGCCCGCTAATCTACCCTTTCTGGAAAGAGGTCCATACCATCCTTAGAACCATAACCGGTTCTGAGATAGAATTCTCCCCAGCATGCCTTCTACTATATCATTTTGAGTAATCACTCCACATCTCCAAAAAATCCCTCACAATCCATCTGCTTAACGCAGCAAAAAGCGTAGTTCCTAGACATTGGAAATCACCAGATCCACCAACCATCAGTGAATGGCTCTCTCGAGTGCATACCGTATCAACCATAGAAGAACTTATCTACTCCAGCAGAGATGACATGACCAGATATCTCAAAACATGGACGATATGGCACCTATTCAAGGACTCAGCAACGTACGCTGCTCTCCAACGGGGACTACACCCTTCTTCTACCCCTGTACCCCAACTTCTGTATATCCACTCCTCCCTTCTCTCCATTCTTCCTCTTCTCCTTCAGGGGAGGTTGGACGGTACCTCCCTTCCTTCTCGACGCTTACTTCCCTTATCCCTCCCCCTTCCCTTTCTTTATCTCATCTCTTTCCCATAACGCTCACTAACTCCCACTCTTCCCCACCACTCCCTGTTTCGTCCTTCTTCCCTGTTAATCCCGTTATACCCGCCTGCAAAATGGCCTTTCCCGATTCTCGGGCGAGACCCTACACTACTTAATGTTTTATTAGGTAATACCCTCCCTGTTTAGCACCCCCTCCCCCCAATTGGTAAGAGCCAAGTTGACCGAACGACAATACTGAGACCTGACACTCCTTTAATCTAACCCAAATGTGGCATGTAGGTAATCATCATGCGATATCCAGTGACATAGAGGGACGGAAGGATGTGTAGCTACTCTAACATAGCAGGGTCTCTCGCAACAAGGCTCAGACACACAGTTTTGGTCTACCTTGAGGGTATTCCCTTTGTTTTTCCCCTCTGTTATGAGGTTTTGGTTGTCATATGATTTGTTCATAAGTACTTGTCCACTGCCTATGTACTTGCATATGTAACTTTTCAAACAATAAAAATGTACTTGTGATAAAATATATATATTTTCAATCACACACTGAGTGGCCAGATTTTTATGACCACCTGATGTTTGTAGGCAAATTAGCTATAATTTCGTGCTGAAGTTGCTAGAGGGCCAGACCAATATAAATAGGGAAGCAGGTTGTTTACCACGACAGTTGAAGTGATTTTTTTCTGAAGATCTGGGTAAACAACGCTATGGGTAAACACGTTTCCAGTTGCATCATACAGATGGCAGAGGGAGAATTTGGTGGAAACAGCATGAAAGCATGCACCCCACATGCATGAGTACAACCCTTCAAGCTGGTGGGAGCAGTGTTATGGTTTGGGGCATGTTTTCCTGGCATGATTTGGGCCCTTTAATTTGTGTGGAACAACGTCTGAATAGCACAACATACCAAAGTATCGTTGCTGATCAAGTTCATCCTATCATGTTGATGGCGTATCCCAATGGAGATGGCTTCTTCCAACAAGACAATGCGCCATGCCACGGTGCTCGTATTGTGCAGGAGTGGTTTCAATAACATGAGGGAGACTTTACCTTGCTTAGGTGGCACCCAAAATAACCAGATCTCAATCCAGTTGAGCATTTGTGGGACGAAGTTGAACCCCCGGTATCAGACTGAATTTCCTGTGGAGAAAAATTTTGAATTTGTAGGATTCACACCTAATACAAAGTTCATAAAAAAATGAAGAAAGCCTGCAATGCAAGTCATGAAAATGTACACACACGTTATCACTGCACATCTACATTACCACAATAAATGCTAATCACTTTCAAAGTTGGAAATGGACTTTACATTTGGTTCTCTTGGTCTTACAGATATCTCCTTTTGATTTGTATTTGTGATATTCCTTGTAAACCCTCTTCTTCTTTCTCCTTCTTTCCTTTCTTCTTTCTCCTTTCTTCTTCTTTTCCTCACTTCTTCTTCTTTTCCTCACTTCTTCTTCTTTTCCTCACTTCTTCTTCTTTTCCTCACTTCTTCTTCTTTTCCTCACTTCTTCTTTCTCTTTCCTTCTTTTCCTCACTTCTTCTTTCCTTTCCTAAGGTGTCTGTTTTCCATCTAAATGAGGATATTGTTCTACCCTCACTTTTATCCTCCTCCGATGCATCCTAGAGAAATAGCGCTTCACTGTCTGAATGTAGTTAGTGGAACGAGTTTGTCTACTACTGAATCTTTTTGGAAGTCGGATTCTCTTTTTGAGATAACCGACGGCCCACGGAAAGGAGAAGTGGCTTCTACGGTTACAATTTCTTTTTGGGTAAGAAAAGTTATTGTTCAGGCTTATGCTGTTAAAGGAAAATTTCCACCTTTTCTGGTCACGGCTCATTCAACTTGTGCAGTTAGCACGTCTTTGGCTTTGCAACATCAAGCGTCTGCTTTTGAAGTCTATAAGGTGGCTACCTGGTTGTCTGTCCACACTTTCTCCTTTTTATAAAGGCAGCAATTCACAACCATGTAGCTGGAATGTTTAGAACATATGCCATACTTAACTGCACCATTGGATTGGATTATGTAATTTGAACAGGTTGGTTTTACAAAATTGCACACCTCCTAATCAGTATTTGCCTTGACACATTGTGGTCGGGTCAACTATGTTACCTGTATGGCTATAAATGCTGGAGTATGTTCTGGACAGTCCTTAATTATGACCAGAGTAAATGCAATCCTTCACAGATGTATTTTCCTAATATCCAGAATTTTTTTAAGAACTTGATAAAAAATGTTTAGCTGAACCTGGCCAAGCAGTCATATGAATGATGTCCAGAGGGGGGATGGTAAATATTATTGTGATTCTATGAATAAATGAAGATAAACTTTTTCAATGTACATTTGTTTTATTTTATTTATTTTTAAGCTTCTTATCTGGAGATGATTCTTCCACTTCCATTGAGGTTGTAGGAAAAGATGTTGAAATAGTGGCTAGCAAGGACTCCAATATCTGCAGTAAAGCGAGGGGGAGTAATAAGGTAAGCTGTTGGTCAAAGTGTTTGAGAGTTACTTAAACCCATTATCGAGGGCAGTGCTTGTTCGAAAAATCTTTTTTAACCAGAATGGATGAGTTTTGCTGGGCAGTTGGAAAAAAAAAGCCAGTGAGAAATGGATACTTTATGCAAATTGGTATTTTAAGCTATATTTTTATGAAAAGAATATGATTTTATTTGAGTGTCATAGACAGAATTAAATTTGATACCACACTTCTCTTAGAAGAAAAAGGTTAAGGTGCACCCATATAGCATAATGCTAGAGAAACTGATGTGGACACAAGAGCATCTGTATAGCAGTTTCTAATTTATTAGGATAAACAACTGATATTTATTGACATAATCATTAATAATGTATCCTAGGCGTTTCTAGGTGTTAACTACTGATTAAAATATGTATTAGATGTATTGTGAAATCAACATTATGTGGAATTTGTTTTAAAACTAAAGTTATGTGTCCTTGGCACAATATAATTAATATCAGCAAGATGTAGCCGAAACAAAACCACAAGTTCCCAAACCAAGGATACAAAGAAAATACACAAGTTAAACTGAAGTATGCTAAAAGTTGATATAAGTTAAAGTGGTGCTCTAACTAAGTGCTCTGGGTGTCCATAATATCTATGTCAACTCCTCCCTTTTTGATCATATCATCACTCCTAACAAAGTTTCTTAGATTTTCCCAAGGTATTTCCGGGTAGGGAGATTCGGAGCATTTCCCAACTGGCCGGGGAACCTCCAGTCTTCATCAGGAGGTCCATTCCCCTGGGTTGGAGTGAATAAAGCAAGTCTTAGTTAGATACAAGTCTCTGGATCATCACTTTTTCAGTGACTGGTTGTAGGGGACCTTACCGTAGTAGTATGCATTCTGGACACCGGGCACATAAGAAGCTTGACTGCAAGGTAAAGAACAAGTATAAGCAATACAATAAATAAAAACAGCATGCCAACCTTTTTAAACCAACTAAAGATGTCACTGAACCAATGTCCAAAACTCCCTAATCCTTTAAAATTATTCCATCGTCTATTTGTCTAGCCTCTTGTTGCAGATCCTGCAGTTTTGTTAAATATTCTTATATATGATCACGTGAGTCTGATACCCAAGTACAACACTCTTTCCCAATGTATTTGCAAAATCCGCTTTGAGTCTAGCAAATAATCTAGAGCCATGGTTCTCAACTGGTGGGTCGTGACCCAAAAGTGGGTCGCAACCCCATGTCCAGTGGGTCGCCACATGCCATCCACTTTTCTAGGTGAGAGTATCCTTGTCCTCCCCTTAGAGAAGCACTGTCAGTTCTCGCACCGAGCAGCCATTCAAAAATATGGTGCCGAGTGTCGACTTGAGGGGGGGCTATGGCCACGAGGGAGCTCCATCCATACGTGCATTGCTTACAGCTCATCACTTTCTGGCTCCCGGCACACCTACGGGCACACACGGGAGCTTTACAAGCAATACACATATGGATGGAGCTCCATCACAGCTCAGCAGCCCAGCACTGGATCCCAGGTTGAGGATCCACTCCAATTTCCATAATGGCAACCCAAACGCACATCCTGCCCACAGTTCGATCGCCTGCACCGGAAAGCGCAGTACAGCAACAGGGAACATTGCAGTGCAACTTGGGTCACGACTTAATGACCGAGGACAAATGTGGGTCCCGAGGTTAAACAG
>NW_017306569.1:1461669-1465890 GCF_000935625.1 Nanorana parkeri
TATATATATAATCAGTAATGTACACCAAGTGTACATGAAGTCATTTGCAGTTGCTGTATATGAATACAACTTTTTTTCTTTTTAGCTTCTCTTCATATCCTTAATGGAAATGCCTATCTCTCTTTTCTATGTATGTTACAAAATCCCCCATTCATTAATATTTATAGTGGCAATCCCCCCCCTTCACAGACAGTGTATTGTGTGCAAAGGCAGAGCTGATGTTAAGTGATCGTTTTATACAGAATCACAGGGAAGGGGCAGCTGTTTACCACCTGCTTTACAATTTGCCCCCGGTATCAGACTGAATTTCCTGTGGAGAAAAATTTTGAATTTGTAGGATTCACACCTAATACAAAGTTCATAAAAAAATGAAGAAAGCCTGCAATGCAAGTCATGAAAATGTACACACACGTTATCACTGCACATCTACATTACCACAATAAATGCTAATCACTTTCAAAGTTGGAAATGGACTTTACATTTGGTTCTCTTGGTCTTACAGATATCTCCTTTTGATTTGTATTTGTGATATTCCTTGTAAACCCTCTTCTTCTTTCTCCTTCTTTCCTTTCTTCTTTCTCCTTTCTTCTTCTTTTCCTCACTTCTTCTTCTTTTCCTCACTTCTTCTTCTTTTCCTCACTTCTTCTTCTTTTCCTCACTTCTTCTTCTTTTCCTCACTTCTTCTTTCTCTTTCCTTCTTTTCCTCACTTCTTCTTTCCTTTCCTAAGGTGTCTGTTTTCCATCTAAATGAGGATATTGTTCTACCCTCACTTTTATCCTCCTCCGATGCATCCTAGAGAAATAGCGCTTCACTGTCTGAATGTAGTTAGTGGAACGAGTTTGTCTACTACTGAATCTTTTTGGAAGTCGGATTCTCTTTTTGAGATAACCGACGGCCCACGGAAAGGAGAAGTGGCTTCTACGGTTACAATTTCTTTTTGGGTAAGAAAAGTTATTGTTCAGGCTTATGCTGTTAAAGGAAAATTTCCACCTTTTCTGGTCACGGCTCATTCAACTTGTGCAGTTAGCACGTCTTTGGCTTTGCAACATCAAGCGTCTGCTTTTGAAGTCTATAAGGTGGCTACCTGGTTGTCTGTCCACACTTTCTCCTTTTTATAAAGGCAGCAATTCACAACCATGTAGCTGGAATGTTTAGAACATATGCCATACTTAACTGCACCATTGGATTGGATTATGTAATTTGAACAGGTTGGTTTTACAAAATTGCACACCTCCTAATCAGTATTTGCCTTGACACATTGTGGTCGGGTCAACTATGTTACCTGTATGGCTATAAATGCTGGAGTATGTTCTGGACAGTCCTTAATTATGACCAGAGTAAATGCAATCCTTCACAGATGTATTTTCCTAATATCCAGAATTTTTTTAAGAACTTGATAAAAAATGTTTAGCTGAACCTGGCCAAGCAGTCATATGAATGATGTCCAGAGGGGGGATGGTAAATATTATTGTGATTCTATGAATAAATGAAGATAAACTTTTTCAATGTACATTTGTTTTATTTTATTTATTTTTAAGCTTCTTATCTGGAGATGATTCTTCCACTTCCATTGAGGTTGTAGGAAAAGATGTTGAAATAGTGGCTAGCAAGGACTCCAATATCTGCAGTAAAGCGAGGGGGAGTAATAAGGTAAGCTGTTGGTCAAAGTGTTTGAGAGTTACTTAAACCCATTATCGAGGGCAGTGCTTGTTCGAAAAATCTTTTTTAACCAGAATGGATGAGTTTTGCTGGGCAGTTGGAAAAAAAAAGCCAGTGAGAAATGGATACTTTATGCAAATTGGTATTTTAAGCTATATTTTTATGAAAAGAATATGATTTTATTTGAGTGTCATAGACAGAATTAAATTTGATACCACACTTCTCTTAGAAGAAAAAGGTTAAGGTGCACCCATATAGCATAATGCTAGAGAAACTGATGTGGACACAAGAGCATCTGTATAGCAGTTTCTAATTTATTAGGATAAACAACTGATATTTATTGACATAATCATTAATAATGTATCCTAGGCGTTTCTAGGTGTTAACTACTGATTAAAATATGTATTAGATGTATTGTGAAATCAACATTATGTGGAATTTGTTTTAAAACTAAAGTTATGTGTCCTTGGCACAATATAATTAATATCAGCAAGATGTAGCCGAAACAAAACCACAAGTTCCCAAACCAAGGATACAAAGAAAATACACAAGTTAAACTGAAGTATGCTAAAAGTTGATATAAGTTAAAGTGGTGCTCTAACTAAGTGCTCTGGGTGTCCATAATATCTATGTCAACTCCTCCCTTTTTGATCATATCATCACTCCTAACAAAGTTTCTTAGATTTTCCCAAGGTATTTCCGGGTAGGGAGATTCGGAGCATTTCCCAACTGGCCGGGGAACCTCCAGTCTTCATCAGGAGGTCCATTCCCCTGGGTTGGAGTGAATAAAGCAAGTCTTAGTTAGATACAAGTCTCTGGATCATCACTTTTTCAGTGACTGGTTGTAGGGGACCTTACCGTAGTAGTATGCATTCTGGACACCGGGCACATAAGAAGCTTGACTGCAAGGTAAAGAACAAGTATAAGCAATACAATAAATAAAAACAGCATGCCAACCTTTTTAAACCAACTAAAGATGTCACTGAACCAATGTCCAAAACTCCCTAATCCTTTAAAATTATTCCATCGTCTATTTGTCTAGCCTCTTGTTGCAGATCCTGCAGTTTTGTTAAATATTCTTATATATGATCACGTGAGTCTGATACCCAAGTACAACACTCTTTCCCAATGTATTTGCAAAATCCGCCTTGAGTCTAGCAAATAATCTAGAGCCATGGTTCTCAACTGGTGGGTCGTGACCCAAAAGTGGGTCGCAACCCCATGTCCAGTGGGTCGCCACATGCCATCCACTTTTCTAGGTGAGAGTATCCTTGTCCTCCCCTTAGAGAAGCACTGTCAGTTCTCGCACCGAGCAGCCATTCAAAAATATGGTGCCGAGTGTCGACTTGAGGGGGGGCTATGGCCACGAGGGAGCTCCATCCATACGTGCATTGCTTACAGCTCATCACTTTCTGGCTCCCGGCACACCTACGGGCACACACGGGAGCTTTACAAGCAATACACATATGGATGGAGCTCCATCACAGCTCAGCAGCCCAGCACTGGATCCCAGGTTGAGGATCCACTCCAATTTCCATAATGGCAACCCAAACGCACATCCTGCCCACAGTTCGATCGCCTGCACCGGAAAGCGCAGTACAGCAACAGGGAACATTGCAGTGCAACTTGGGTCACGACTTAATGACCGAGGACAAATGTGGGTCCCGAGGTTAAACAGGTTGAGATACCGCGGATCTAGAGCCATTTTCTCTTGCAGGGCCAATTTACTCAGCTCTCCTACTTACTCATTAGGACGTTGGACAGCAGAAGAGGTCTTATTTAGAATTGTATCAATAATAAGGGAAAAATTATCAAGTCTAGTCATCATCATTTGTCCCCACCCGAGCCAGCTTGGGAAATATGACCAAATCATATCTCCAGTACCAAATAGTTCTCTTTGTCCTCCATTCTGGGTGGGCTATATATCGGGCAGTCACTACTCCCTCATGGGCATAGGTGGCGCGGACTAGAACTATAAGGCTACAAACAGCATTACGCCTACGTGGGAAAACCTTGTAAGCTGCTGACCCGCATTAAAAATAAAATGGGTTGGGAGGTCAGAAACAGTTTTTTAAAGATAGACTACTCATTATTTGTGTAAAAGTAAAAGACCTAGCATATAAAGAGGATTGAAGAATGTAAGTTGTGACATGGATTGCAAAGATGGCTGTTGAATCTGTGAATAAACTGTAGTTATCCATAGTATATCATAAAGATTTCTACCCAAGGGGATATTGATAATACCCCCAAGATATAATGTTCTTCCTAAAGTTTTTTTTTTTATGGCCTGTAATATTATAGCATACAGTGGGTGTCCCTTGATTCCCTGTAACATAAATTGGCTTTCGTAGTTTTCTACATGTAACTGGGTCAGTGCTTTAAAAATTTCCACTAATCCCAGTACCCCACCATTTATTATATGGTTCTGGCAGCTCAATGGTTAGATTTAAGTGTTCCCCAATAGCAACTAAATAGGGAACATTTACGGCCACTAATGCTGGCTGCTTTAAACTAAAGGGAGGACTAGAGCAGTGGTTCTCAACCTGTGTAACCTCAGGACC
>NW_017306570.1:0-32180 GCF_000935625.1 Nanorana parkeri
ATAATCATGCGATAATCGTAAGGTGTGTGCCCAGCCTAAGGAAGAACAACAACTTCAATTTCATATTTTTTTTTTAGTTTCAAAACATTTTTATTTTTCAGTAAAGTATTGGTTAAACGGAGCACTATCACGAACATCGTGAACGTGCAAATGCAGTAATGTAGACATTGGCATCGCTATCAACATATGACAGTACAACATACGTGGCATACTTATAGCAATCACCTATCTGTACAGGGGAAGGTGGGGAAACGGTTTTGATGGGGGTCCCACCATTGCGGTCAGAGCAGACCAGGAAAGAAAAAGATCAGAGTGGAAGCGTAACAGTGAGGGAGGAGGGGGGAGAGATCATAGGGTGAGTAAGCGTGTGTCAAAGGTCGGTGGCAAGAAGTGTCTTATCCAGGGCTCCCATAACTTTTCAAACTTCGGCATTTGATCGTATAGGCGTGAGGAAAGTTTCTCGTGGGAGAAGATCCAATGGATTTTGTTTTTAGCGGCTTGGAAGGAGACCTTGTTGGTAAGCCAGGAACTAGCAATAGTGAGTTTGGGGGCTGAAAGGACATGCAGCATCAATTTGAATTTGCGAAATGGAATGTGCATGGGCTTGGTGTTGAGTAATGCTATTTGCGGGGAGGGGGGTATAGGGGTGCCCATAAGAGTTGACAACATTTTGAAGATTTTTGACCAGAACGGCTGGAGGACGGAACATGACCACCATATATGCATATAAGTGCCACTGGCAGAGCAACCGCGGAAGCAAGTGCCCTCGCAATCCAGCACAAAGTGTTGGGCCTGTGAGGGGGTAATATACCAGCGGAGTAGTAGTTTATAATTGGTTGTAATCGAGTATTCTGGCGATCTTAGAGCAGTTATTGGTGGATGTCCATATCTGGGACCAGGTGTCTTCGGAAAACACGAGGTCCATATCTTTCTGCCAGCGGTCCATATATGGGTGGAGTGGGGTTTGGGTGCATTGTAGAGATGTAATATACAGCTGCAAAATAATACCGGGAGAGTGGGGGTCTCGTTTACAAATTGTTTCAAACGGTGACAAAGTCTGTAAGTTTCCATTTTGATTGCTATTGGCTTGTATAAAGCTTTTTATATGTAAATAACGAAAGAGTTCAGAGGCTGGGATTGAATGTTGTGATTGTAGATTTGGGAAAGGAATTATATTGTTAGTATTATAGAATGAGTAAAAGTGTGTGACACCCTTTTCTTTCCATTTATGGAAAGTAGCTGGGGAGTCGAGTGCCGGGGGAAAAGCTGGGTGCTGTAAGAAGGAGAGCATGGGTAGGTGCGGTGAAAGGAGCCCGCTGGAATATTTAGAGGCATCCCAAATGCGGAGTGGATGACATGTGATAGGGTTCGAGATTCCCTTCCTGTGTTTGGGGTGGATCCACAGGAGATTGTCAATAGTCAATGGATCGCAGTCAATGGCTTCGATGGAGACCCATAAAGGTGTTTCAGTGGACGCGTGGTATTTAGCTACAGTAGCTAATTGGGCTGCGTAGTAATATTTTTGAATGTGTGGTACGCCTAGACCGCCAGAGCGTATACTCTGATACATTGAGCTTGCCGGTATCCTAGGCTTTTTGTGTGACCAGATGAAGGAAAGGAGTAGTCTCTGTATGACTCTGAGTTGGTGGAGTAGTATTGGGGCGGGTAAAACCCGGAAAGGGTATAGGAGTTTTGGCAATATGGTCATCTTGATCATAGCAATTCTACCTAACCACGAAAGGGGGTAGGTGTGCCAAATTTTGAGAAGATTCTTAATTCTGGTGAATAGGGGGGGATAATTGGCGGAATATAGGGAGGAGTGAGACGGGGTCAAGTGGATACCCAGATATTTTAGGGACGTGGCTTCCCATTGGAACTGATAATTGGATTTCAACAAGTTGAGTGTGGGAGATGGTAATGTTATATTGAGGGCCTTGGATTTAGAGGTGTTAAGGTGTAGTCCTGAGAGGGTGCAATTTTGAGAAGATTCTTAAGTCTGGTGAATAAGGGGGATAATTCGCGGAATATAGGGAGGAGTGAGACGGGGTCAAGTGGATACCCAGATATTTTAGGGACGTGGCTTCCCAACTGATAATTAAATTTCAACAAGTTGAGTGTGTGAGATGGTAATGTTATATTGAGGGCCTTGGATTTAGAGGTGTTAAGGTGTAGTCCTGATAGGGTGCTGAAGGAGTTAAGAAGGCTTAGTGAGTTGGGGAGGGAAATATGGGGGTTGTATATAAAGAGTAAGATATCATCTGCGAAGAGGCACAATTTATAATGATGTCCTGCTAGCGAGATGCCTGTGATGTCAGGGTGGTTTCTGATTAATTGTGCTAGGGGTTCTATAGCCAATGCAAATAACAATGGCGACAAAGGACAGCCCTGTCTGGTACCCCTGAGGATGGGAAAGGGGGCGGATCTATGACCAGCGTACTTCACTGATGCCGTAGGGTTAGAGTATAAGGCTGTGATCCAGGTACAGAATTTCGGTCCAAAACCCCACTTATTGAGTATATAGAGTAGATATTGCCATGAAAGGGAATCAAACGCATTTTGCATGTCCAAGGATAACAACATAAACGGAATGCCACAGCGATTAGCTTTTTCAATCAGGAGGCAGGCTCTGCGTACATTGTCGCCGGCTTGGCGCAAGGGGATGAAACCAACCTGATCCTTATGAATAAGGGTGGTAATGATTAGGTTGAGCCTAGTTGCCAACACTTTGGCCAATATTTTAACGTCAATATTTAGAAGTGATATTGGCCTGAAGTTGGCCCAGTGGGTTCCGTCAGAGTTTGGTTTTGGAATCATGCAAATTGTGGCTACGAGGGATTGTGTTCTAAATTTGGATCCATTACGGACATCGTTAAAGGCTGCCGTCAGTAGAGGCGCTAATAATTCTGAATATTTTTTGTAGTAAGTGGCGGTAAAACCGTCAGGGCCTGGTCTCTTATGTAGCTTAAGGTTTTTTATGGCGGATATTACTTCCTGTTCAGTTATGGGGGCGTCTAGGGCTATGCGGGACTGTTCTGGCATTTCTGGCATGGACACCCCAGAGAACAATGTTGAGGCTGCAGCGGGGTCGAACGTGGTGGTGGAATTGTAAAGCATAGCTAGGTGTTTGGAAAATTCGTGGACAATTTTGTGGGGGTTACTAGACAGGGAGTTATCCGAAAGACGGAGGCGAAGGGGTTTTTGGTGCAGGTCTATTTTGCGCAATCGTCTAGCAAGGAGAGTGGATTGTTTATTACTTTGGAGATAAAATTTGTGTTGGGTTCTACGCAAGCTTTTGTCAGCAAAGCTGGTGAGCAGGAGATTTAGATCCCTTCTGGCTTTTTCCGCTAGGGATTTGTTGTGAGGAGTTGGGCACATACTAAAGGCTCTAGAAGCATCGTTAAATTTAGTCTCTAGATCCAGTAAAAGGGACATTTTCTGTTTTTTTTATAGTGGAAGCTACTCGTATACATGTACCCCGCAGGACTGGTTTATGTGCCTCCCATAACGTGGTGGGGGAGATGTCTGGGGTTTTGTTATGTAAAATATAGTCTTGCAGTGCGTATTCAATGGTTAGTAGTGTGCTACTGTCTGTGAGGAGTGAATCATTCAAAGTCCAGGATCGATCGGTATGCTGAGACCATAAGGAGGACAGTGAGAGGGTCACTCCATGATGGTCTGTCCAGGAAAACGGGACGATACTGGAGTTGACCACTGTAGGCAGGGTGGGGTGCGATACGAAAAAATGATCGATCCTGGAGAATGAATCATGTGGGTTGGAATAAAAAGTGTATTCCCTGGAAGTTGGGTTCATCTCTCTCCAACAATCAACTAGCGAATTTTGTGAGAAAAGTGTGCGAAAAGCTTTAGAGGAATCAGTAGATGGATCGTTAATCGACGTTCTGTCTAGACTAGGGTGCATAACTGTGTTGGAATCTCCACACATTAAAAGGGTACCGCGTTGGTGGGCACTGACGGTCGAGAGGAGGTGTTTGAAGAAGGGGAGTTGTCTGGAGTTGGGGGCGTAGTAGGTAGCAATGGTTACTTCGCGGTCGCATAGGGTGCCGATCAGGATTAGATAGCGGCCGGACGGGTCTGGTATTTCTTTTGTGCATTGGAACTGCATAGAATTTTTGAATCCTATCAGTACCCCCCGGTGTTTAGATGTGTCGTTGGCCATGAATATCTGTGTGTAGTGGGGATTGGAAATACTTCGGGTGGGAGGAGCGGGAAAAGTGTGATTCCTGTAGGCAGAGTATATCATATTTGGAGGAATGTAATTGGCGGAATGAAATCTGGCGTTTGCGGGGGGAGTTAAAGCCTTTGACATTTAGTGAAAGAAGTTTAATTTCGGGTGTCATGTTCAGGGTGGGTGAAAAAGTGCTGTGAGAGATACATACCAACAGGCGGGTGGAGCCGTACCGTGTGGGTCTCGCCGGTCCGATGAAGGGGGCGGCTAGGGTGGGAGTCAGCCACAAGAAGACCCAAATCGCCGAGCAGTCCTAAAGCCTCAGCCAGAGTTGAGACCTGATGTTGACGGCCCCTGTAGGAAAAGAGGAGGCGGAAGGGGAACCCCCAACAGTAGGGTATGCCGTGGTGTTGAAGGTGCTGGAGGGCAGGTTTCAATTCTCTTCTTTTAGTAATGGTGGAGGGAGCAAGATCAGCAAAAACCTGGTAGCCATGATCTTGAAATGACAGGTTCCCTTTCTTCCTTGATTCCTGTAGGATCGATTCCTTGGTGCAGTAGTAAAGGAATTTGATGATAATGTCCCTTGGTGGGCCGTCTTTAGCACGGCGCGTGAGGGCCCGGTGGATGCGCTGGAACTCCAGCCTGTCGTGCGGTATGGCAGGCACTAGTTCTTGAAGCAAGGCTGTGGTGAAAGCCTGGAGATCAATCACCGATTCAGGAATACCGCGAATCCGTATATTCGAGTGGCGGGATCGATTTTCTAGATCCTCCAATTTAGACGTAAGCTGTAGATTTTCATCTTTGATGATGTCTAGCTCACGGTCATGTGTGTTCAATGTAACAGCAGCATCACCCATCCTGGATTCGAGCTCGGCTGTTCTGTGGCCTAGGTCACGGATCTCCTTTGTCAGTTTTTCTGTGATCTGCTTAGATGTGCTGTGTAAAGCCTTCTGCAGCATGCGATCTATTTTCTGTAGAAGTTCCTTATGTCCAGATCGCTCTCTGGTAGGGGAAGGAGAGCTGGCCCTGCTATCTGTATTATCTCCCTCCTAGTGTGGGAAACGAGGGGGGGCGGTGCTCAGTGCTGTGTGAGAGCATGTGGGAGTTGGCGCCATCTTGGCTGCAGATGCCGACATGATTTATCTGGGATTCCGGCTCTTCTTGTTAGATTTGGTGCCTGTGGGGGCCATGGCTGTGTGGGCGGGGCTGTACCTTAGCGGGCGGTGTGTGCTGCCGTTCGGATCGCTCGTCTGTGACGGAGCAGATGTCCCCTGAGATGCCGGCGAGGTACGGAGCGGCTCTAAGGCACGTCAGCCATCTAGCGCGCCGCGCATGCACCCCTTCAATTTCATATTTAAAGGAGAACTATGAGGCGAGTGAAAATCACTCAGTCTCATAGTTCTAGCCAAACTGTGACAATGAAATTGTCACAGGTCGACTCAATAGATCGGGAAGTGAGCGAACATATGGCATCGCTCACTCACTTCTCGATCTATCCATGCAGAGAGCTGTGACTGTCACTCACGGCTCCCTGCAGGAATTCCCCCCTCCCCTGTCCAATCCTCCAGCTCTGGCTGGTGGAACGGGCAGGGGAGGGGGCAGGCACAGCTGGCTCTGCCTCTAGATAGGCAGATCCAGCTGTCAATCCCACGGGATCCGTCCCAGCTGCGGTGTCTCAGTATACTGCGAGCTGTAGCTCACGGTATACCGAGCTTAGGGTGACGGGAGGACGCTAGTTTGTGTCCTCCCGTTACCCTTAGGAGAACTATGGGGAAAAGCCCTGACCCCATAGTTCTCCTTTAATAAAAATGCACATTTTCTGGCCTATCTATTAAGTAAAATGTAATGTTTGTTAGATGCTTGTGGTTGTTTTGGACCCTACTCACATGTTACCTCTCTTTTGCTTTATTCTCAGTTTAATTTGACCTCTTATGTCCTGGGTACCATTTTAAAACAGCACAGGGACAGCATTTATTTGTTCCAGATGTGTTTACATCTAGGGGATAGTGACATCCCAAATTACTTCACAACACTTCCTTTGAGTATGGAAGCTTGGACAGAGCTGCTGCAGCTCTTTTCGGCCTCTCCCTGTAGTAATAGATCACTGCTATAGTGATCTGTTGCTTTACTGATTGCAGTCAGCAATAGATCACCATTAGAAGGCATCTGTTGCTGCAGAGCTGAAAATAAATAACACATATTCCCTCCCCAGCCTTATTTCCAGGTTGTTACAATGATTACAGATGATGTGTATGATATTTGCATTTAATGTGCAAGCATCAAATGCTCACATAAGTGAATGCAATGTGCTTTGAAATTTTAGTAATCACAAGTCTGCAAAAAAAAACATTGTGACAACTGTGCCCTTGTCAACCCAACTTAATCTTGTCCTAATGTAACTCTAACAATCTACACAAATTATTATTTCCCTGCATGCATCTCAATTTAGTAAAACATGGTCACTGTAAGCATGACAGTTATACTATAATACATAATAGTCACACTAATGCAAAGAAGTGTATAAGGCACACTTTGTTGATTATATTTTAGGGTAAAACTATCGAGATGTGCAAATTATTTTAATGTTGTGTTGAGAAAAATGCATTTTTTTAACCCTTTTTCAATTCACTTTTAATGAAAACCAAGGAAATAAAAATATATGTATCCAAATTTTCACCCAAAGTAAATCCCTATCTCTCCTAAAAAAACCCTATGTGTAATATAAAAAATGCTCTGGGACTTAAAAGAGAACTATGGGGTGTGGTTTTCCCCCATAGTTCTCTTTTGGGTCACGGGAGGACATATACTAACTTCCTCCCGTGACCCAAAGCTCAGTATATAGCGGTCTATTGCCCGTGATATGCTGAGAGCGCCACAGCCGGGATGGATCTCGTCAATAATGTCGAGATCCACCCAGCTGCATGAGTGGCAGCTGGCTCTGCCTATCTAGAGGCTTCCCCGATCAATAAAGCCAACCTGTGACAGCTTGTTTGTCACAGGTCCGCTCTCAGTATGAGGATAAGTGGAAATCACTCACCTCATAGTTCTCCTTTAAGGTGACTTAAGCAGAAAAGGGCATAAGGACCCAAGTGGCTAAGTGGTTAAACACTTAGCATAAGACTACTTATCTTATGATTTATTTAGATTGCATTTTGAGTGATAATAAGTGAGAACATTAGATCTATGTAAACACTGAAAAATAGACCTTTTATGCAGCTTGCTATGGAGAAAGTTTGCAATGGCTAGCTGTAAATGGGCAGATGTCTTACTAAAAACTATCATCTATTGCAGGGGCAGCCAAACTCCGGCCCTCCAGCTGCGGTGGAACTACAAATCCCATTAGGCATTGCAAGATTCTCACAGCGACAGACATGACTCCCGGAGAGAGATGCATCATGGGATTTGTAGTTTCACCACAGCTGGAGGGCCAGAGTTTGGCTAATCCTGATCTATTGCATTAGTGTTTCAGTCCCTTTCCCTTTTCTAACTTGGCTGACAGGTAAATGCAGAACACACATGGATCACAATGTTGTTTCCTTAGAGAAATAGAATGGTTTAGACATGCTTGCAGATACATTTTCCAACAGTTCTGGCAATTGAAAACATTCATTATTACTATATAGTGAACAACATAGTCACTGCATCATAATACTTGTGTGAAGTGCATTCTTGTACAGATCAGGCCATATATAAGCACCCTTAACATAGGCAGAGACAAAAAATATTTTTTATGCCTGTGGATATTAATAGGATGCAAATGACAACCCAGCGAACTGACCTCAACAAAAATAGTAAATGGCTTTTTTTGGGCAACATATACTATTTCTACCAAAAAAGGCAGATATGATGTTTTAGCCTGATCTTTCCATGTTCACCTCCTTAGGAAAAAGCATATATACCTTGGCAATGTTAGAGCAAATGATTATGCAACTTTTAAAAAAAACAAAAACATTTTGGGCGGTTGGAATATGCCTCCATGTCGGATAATGCTCTAATATCTACGCCCAAGAGTTCTCCCCAGAATAAAAGAAGTGTCAATGTAACAATTCAAATGAAAGAAATGTAACAAATAACATCTTTTCATTCATTGCTGTTTGAGTAAAATACTTGGATCATGTGTTATTTGCCCAATAAAACATGTTGTTTCAGATGCCTATGTTGCAATAAAACTACAGCAGAGAAAGCTCTTTTTCCGAACTCCCAGCTCTGGTCTCAGCTGCCCAGTGCCTCCCCTCACTCACTCAAGGTTTTCTTTCTATATTCCTCTGTTTATGGGTGGTCCTGGATTATGCCAAGAGCATGGCAGATGTGAGGATGTCAGTGCCAGTCTCTAACTTATTATACTGCAGACACCGTAGACATGCCCACTTAGAGATGCATGACTTCCTGCATTTACAGTATCTCCTCAATGTTACAGTTTGAGCAGGCCTTATTCAACTGGAAAAACTGAAGACAGCATGTGGCAAAAAAAAGTACTGCAGGGGCAGCACCAGATTGAATGTGAGTTTTGCAGCCTGCATTTTTATTTTCAAAACCTCCAGAGGGTGGATTTTGATTAAAAAACATGCCTGGAGTTGGGCTTTCATTGTCCAAAGTGGGACTGTATTATAATAACAACTGATGGGCCAGCCTAGGAAATTATAAATTCAATAGAAGAGCTTCTCTCTCTTCAGCCAACAGATAAGCACTTAATTTATTTAGAGTTAATGAATTGCCTAAATACACTACTGTCACAGACCAAACAGTAAGGTATACAAATATAAAGGTGAGCAGTCATTATCATGAGACTTAGTTACTTATTGAACACTTCTTACAGTATAGGACAATGTTACAGGTGAGCTCAGAAGCTCTCCTCAGTTGTGCCACCATACCTAATGTTGACTTTAGATGTCATTGGTCTGTAATTATACTCAAACAACTGTTATATAAAACTTGTCTCTATTGTATTATATCCCAGAGAAATGGCGGAATTTGTACATGACTCTCCAAAACATATGGCAGTCAACTCTTGACCCTTTTTTGTGAAAAATAAAGGTTCTGTCACAGTTCAGCTGCAGACTTGCAGCTGAGCTGTTACTTGTAGTTCTACAAGTATATACATATCTCTTACCCCTGGTTCTGCAGGCATGCAGGGCTGTGCTGGTGCTTTTAGTCCTCCAGACATGTGCTCTGAACCTGACTCACTCTTGCACCTGTCTGCAAGCTTTAGGAGTCGGCCGACCTCTCCTGCTGTTTCTTATGCAGCTTCTCGGCCAATCAGTGCAGTCTGCTTGTGGCCAATCCTGTGGATCCTCCCTCTTCCTGTCTCTATTTAAACCCAGGGCAGCTAACCGCACGCTGCCCGAGCAACGCTTTCCTAAGCTAGTTGCTGAGTCACCCATTTGTGATTTACTCGGGAATTCCTGGAAGTTTTCCTGTGTACCGAACCTTTGGCTTGTCCTTGGAAATCCCTGTCTACAGGCTGCCCTGTCCTCCCCTTTTGTCCTTGGAAACCCCTGTCTACAGGTTGCCCTGTGCTTCCCTTTTGTCCTTGGAAATCCCTGTCTACTGGCTGCCCTGTGCTTTGCTTTTGTCCTTGGAAATCCCTGTCTACTGGCTGCCCTGTACTTCACTTTGTCCCTTTGATTTGTACCCTGTACCTGTTAGGTGAGTTGGGTGACCTAGGGATTGTGACCTGGGGTCAGCACGCAGCCAAGCCCATCTCCACCATCAGGAGCTCTGGTGAATACCGTCTGGCTCTTAGATTCCACATCCTGGGGGACCCCATGCCACCTAATCAGCATTGCAGCACCCTGCCTTGTATTTTGAACTCCCAGCTTAAGCTGACTTCCACTGCCTCATTCACATACCTGCTTTGCTCCCTGCTTGTACTCTAGCTCTGGGAGTCGTCAGCCTACACTGCTTGGACCCTTTTCTCTAAGTGTCCCCTGCCAGTGTATACCTGTGAGTCCCAATCCATGACAGGTTCATACCTGGACCAATTCTTTCAGCTTGGTGCCCTCATTCTTTCTTTCCATGCCTTTTAAAAGGAAAGGCAGGGATAATCCTTACAATGTTGCTCCTGGTTGCTAGACACATCGGGACACCTGGGCTATTTAGTGTCCTCAGTTTAGCCACTTGAACTGACAATTGGCCTTCAGACAGGTATCTCTTATACTTAAATTCAAAAATCTAACAGTCTAGACAACAAACAGGGGTTGATGTAGTAAAGGCAAATAGGCTGTTCAGTTTGCAAGCAAATTTTCACTTAGCAGGGGAAGTTTAGTGAATGAGGGGAAGCTCCGCTGACTTCCATCACCCAATCATGTTCATGTAAATCATGTTTGAAAAGAATACATTTTTTTTTACTTTCCTTGCACATGATTTGGTATTCTTTACAAACTGGAGTTTTACCACATTCACTAAGCTAAGGGAAACTTCCCCTGCAAAGTGCAAATTCCCTTGTCTTTAGTAAATCAACCCTACAGTGTCTAGAGAGGGTGATTCAGCATGCTGTCATACTTATAACTGAAATATTATTTTTTATTGGTTTGAGATGTTAAGTATTGCAGTGCAATATATACACTTTATTGCCAAATGCATTGGGACACCCCTCCAAATCATTGGATTCAGGTGTTCTGTGAAATTTCCTGGCTACTAAATATTCCATGGTCAACTGTTAGTGGTATTGTACCAAAGTGGAAGTAACTGGGAACAACAGCAACTCAGCCACGAAGTGGTAGGCCATGTAAATTGACAGAGCAGGGTCAGTGCATGCTGAAGCACACAGTGCACAGAAGTCGCCAACTGTGTGCAGAGTCAATAGCTACAGACCTCCAAACTACATGTGGCCTTCAGATTGGCACAACAGAGCATAGAGAGCTTCATGGAATGGGTTTTCCATGGCTGAGCAGCTGCATCCAAGCCTTACATCACCAAGTGCAATGCAAATCGTCGGATGCAGTGGCATAAAGAAAGTCATGGAGCACAAGGAAGAAAGGGAATTGTGCGGAAGGACAGCATGATGGGGGGAGAAGGGAAGACAGGCAGATAAGGGGTTAAAAATGGGAAGTAAAGGAATTAGAA
The DNA here is from genome assembly GCF_000935625.1 of Nanorana parkeri. Taxonomy (NCBI): domain Eukaryota; kingdom Metazoa; phylum Chordata; class Amphibia; order Anura; family Dicroglossidae; genus Nanorana; species Nanorana parkeri. The sequence goes on from NW_017306570.1 coordinate 11,252, forward strand.
ACAAGGAAGGAGTGGTCTCTTACCTGATTGGAGACTAGTGGGAGAGGGTGGGATTTCCATGGGTGGGGATCTGGCAGGAAGAGGCCAGTTTGAGGAATCTCAACAGGAGAAGGTAATCATCACAGGTGTGGGTGTCCGTTTAAGTGGTGCTCAAGGGTCGAGCAAGTATTTTGGGCTGGATGGGTCTACGGTTGACAGAGAGACGTCCCCGAGGCGGTGGTGTTGTGGCTGGGGACCCAGTACTATGCATCTGCCGTATACACATTTGGTTATGGGGCGGTGTTCCTTTTTTGTTACAATATGTGCCTTCAGGGACCTGGAAACCTGGGGGACGTAAAACTGTTGTTGTTTACGCTGTTTTTACCTGTTTGTGTATTACAGAGAATATCTTGGTTTTATTTTTGTACTGAAGTTTTATATTTAATTAAAGAAAACAAGTGGCTGCTGTGGCCTTTAAACTCCATATAGGTCTGGCGTGTTTTATTTGGGAACAAAAGAGTGGAAGTGTGGTGGGGGAGCAGGCCACGGTAAGCAATTGTGTGTTGCAGGTAAGAACGGTATCCCTCTAATATACCCTTGTCAAGCACGCCACCACTGGACTCTAGAGAAATAGAGATGTGTACTCTGGAGTGACAAATCACACTTCTCTGTCTGTAAATCTGATGGACGTGTCTGGATTTGGCGGTTGCCAGGAGAACGGTACTTGCCTGACTGCATTGTGCCAAGTGTAAAGTTTGGTGGAGGGGAAATTATGGTGGGGGGATGTTTGTCAGGGGTTGGGCTTGGTCCCTTCGTTCCAGTGAAGGGGACTCTTAAGGCTTCAGCATGCCAAGGCATTTTGGACAAATTCATGCTCTCAACTTTGTGGGAACAGTTTGGGCATGGCCCCTTCCTGTTTCAACATGATTGCACACCAGTGCACAAAGCAAGGTCCGTAAAGACATGAATGAGCGAGTTTGGGGTAGAGGAACTTGACTGGCCTGCACAGAGTCCTAACCTCAACCCGATAGAACACCTTTGGGATGAATTAGAGCGGAGACTTCGAGACAGACCTTCTCCTACAACATCATTACCTGACTTCACAAATGCTCTTCTGGAAGAATGGTCAAACATTCCCATAGACACACTCCTAAACCTTGTGGACAGCCTTCCCAGAAGAGTTGATACTGTTATAGCGGCAAAGGGTGGGCCAAATCAATATTGAATCCTACGGACTAAGACTGGGATGCCATTAAAGTTCATGTGAAGGCAGGTGTCCCAATACTTTTGGTAATATAGTGTGTGTATGTGTGTATATATACATATATATAAATAGGGATGTCCCGATACCGATGCTAGCATCGGAATCGGGCCCGATACAGGGCATTTTGACAAGTACTTGTCAAAATGCCCCGATGCCTAGCGCCGAAGCTTGCGCTGTTTGTGTTTTTTTGTGTGTTTTTTTTACCTTCTGTGGTGGCTCGGGTCCTCTGGGCAGGCTGGAGGAGCGTCGCATCACTGCTGTGGGCGGAGCTCCAGGTGGGGTCTAATGTAGTTGGCTGATGACTGCCCAGAGGACTCCTCCTGTAGCTCCGCCCACAGCAGTGATGCGACGAACAAGGCAATAATTGCACAAAGCAAGGTCCGTAAAGACATGAATGAGCGAGTTTGGGGTAGAGGAACTTGACTGGCCTGCACAGAGTCCTAACCTCAACCCGATAGAACACCTTTGGGATGAATTAGAGCGGAGAATTCGAGACAGACCTTCTCCTACAACATCATTACCTGACTTCACAAATGCTCTTCTGGAAGAATGGTCAAACATTCCCATAGACACACTCCTAAACCTTGTGGACAGCCTTCCCAGAAGAGTTGAAACTGTTATAGCGTCAAAGGGTGGGCCAAATCAATATTGAATCCATTCTATTATATGTAATAGAATGCACTGCAACAATAGCTTTACAATTCTCCCCTGCTAACATGAATACGTTAAATTATGATCCATAGTACATAATATGTAGTTGTACTATGGATCATTTAAAGTCACCTGTCCCTTTAAGAAAAAGTATCGGTAATTGGTATCGGCAAGTACATGAGGGGAAGTACTTGTACTTGTACTTGGGCCTGAAAAAGTGGCATCGGGACATCCCTATATATACATATATCCCAGTGTATGCATGTTGGTTTTATTTTATGTGGTCAGATTTAAATATATAACATTTAAATCCTGCACTTCTCTAAAACATACCCTGTAGCCTGCTGCTGCCAAACTGAACCGTTTATGAAGAGAAAACCAGAGTGAAAATGTTTTGTTAGATGGCTGTCAGTTTTACAAGCCTACTAAAACTTCTAAAAATAGGAAAGAAATGTGTAGGAGCAAAGCATTGAGCAACATTCAAAACAGAAGGCGAAAGAATCCCAGGACAGACTAAAATCTGACATGCACTTTGCAGGTGGTGTCAGTTGATAGGCTTATCTTTATCTTCCAAATATGTCAAGAAAAAAAGAAAGAAAGAATATCTCAGAGCTATTTTGACAGAGAAGAAAAAAAAAAGAGAAGACTTGCAATTCTATATAAATTTAGCATTGGTAGAGCTATTACTTTTCATATATTTGAGACCTAGGTTTAAGGTCTGGGCTGCCTGGGAGATATTAGATGCTATGTTGAAAAGGATTCTGTCATCTTGAATCTTACCCCACTGGGAAGTTTCAGCTTCAACAGTGCATTCCAACCCCATTGTCTGCCTACTAGTTATCATCTAGTCACATCTATCACAGTGTAACTGTATAAATATTTCACTGTACCAGAATTAGTATGCTGTCCTAGGGTGTGAGGATGGCTGCTCCCACAGTAGGCTTCACAACCAGGTAAGTATTGAGATGACTAATTCCTTTGATTTTGTTGTTTTTTTAATCTCCAAAACCTCTTTATTGAATAAAAGTAAAACAGAACAATATTGTTACAGTAGACATATAAGAATACCAATACACTGCCGGTACCGTGTTTAATCGTCAATGTATGTGTATGAGGAACAATCATATAAAATTAACCTATGAGTAACAAAGTATCATAAAACCTGGGAAAATAACAATAACCAGCATTGATAACGTGATGTGCATCTCATTCCAGTTCAATATGTATAAATTAACTGGGATATAACTTTGTCAGAACAAGTTCTCTCTTTGTGGGGGGTTAAGGGTTTAAGATTTATTGACCTCGAAAACACCAACAGTACAGACAAAGTACAGGTTAAAGGAGAAAAGAGGAGCAGGGAAAGGAAGGGAGAGTTAAAGGAATGTGAAGTTAAGAGGAGTGGGAAGGAAGGGGGGAGGACAAAAAGGGGGGGAGAGTCAAAGGGAAATACATCCAACCCCTGCGAATCCCAGCCTAGTCCAGCGTAGGTCAACTATCAAAGGAAATATAGGAGGTAATCAGGAGGAAGAAGCTGAAACCATTCATAGGTGAGAATTTGTAGTTTGAAAGAATAGCCGAAGACTCCAGGTGGACCTGAACTTCTCCACAGTGTTCTTGAGAGTGGAAGTCAGTTCTTTCATACGAGTAATTTAGTTATTTTAAACTTAAAGTGAATCTTTTCATGTAAACATGTAAAAATATCAGTATCTTCACAATCTTCTCCACCAACTGCATTTTTCTTTCCACAAAAAAATGCAGCCTAATCAGATTAAAAAACACTTTTACTGATATGCAAATTTCACTTTTTCTCAAAAGTAGGTAGGTATGACTGCTGTCCATTACAGATCAGTGACATATTTCTCTATAATGTGCAAAAGGCAAGCTGGCATTGTCCAGCAAAAGCAATTATTAGGTCATGTGGCATAAGATGGAGTTTGTGTGCACTGATTATGAACTGGTTACTTGTGTTTAGCTTAATAGTTCACATGTGGCAACGGTTTGTGTTAGCACTGTTATAGGAAAGCTTTCCTTTAAGGCAAATAATACATGTCATTTGTAAGAAAAGGAAAAAGTAAGAAAATATTTCTGACCCGTAGCAACAAATCAACAAATCAATTCATAGCTTTTATTTTCTAAACTGCACAGAAGTATCAGCTGAAATATGATTACCGCCTTAGACACCATCTTCACATTTCTTTGTGCTAGGTTTTATAAATCTCTAGCAAGACTTTTTATATTAAAATGAAAACTGTCATCTACTAAACATAGGTTCAATATGTGAAAAACCTGGGTGAGCTTGTAATAAAGCTTTGCAAAGTGTGAATGTTTTTTTTTTTTTTTAAATACACTTAGGGGTCTATTCACTAAGCTGCCGTAGGCAGCCGAGTGAAAGACCGATCTGATGTGAAGTGAGCCGAACACTGTTCGGCTATTCACTTCAGGCTGGTACGGCTGATTTCAGCCGTACATTGGCTAAAATCAGCCGTACATCGGCTTGCTTCGCGTGGCTTCGGGTCAGCCGAACATGCTCTGCATGTTCGGCCGACCCAAAGTGCAGAAGGAGTTCGACTCAGCCGATCCAACATCTGGATCGGCTGAGCCGAACCTCTGGCAGGCTTCTCACTGCTGTTCGCGCTATTCTTAAAGATGCCGAACAGCAGTGAGTAAATAGCCGAAATCTGCTGAGCGGCATTCGGCTTGGCTGTTCTGCTCGGTCCCTCAGAGGGACCGAGCAGATCAGAAAAAGAGTGAAAAAAGTAAATGGAAAACGACTGTGCGGAGCTAGCAGTGACAGCTAGCTCCGCCCAATAGTTTCCTATTGTCTGGCGGCTCTGCTGCTGTAAAAAAAAATAAAAAAAATAAACTATCCTGGGCGCTCTGGGAGCCTCCTCCTCCCGGCCGCCAGGGAGAGAAGCACTGATGTGTCTTTTTTTCTTTATTCTGACATGAGCGATGTCAGAAAAAAAATTATAATAATTTTACCATTGAAAAGCATTGGGACATTACTATTGGCTATTTCAATTTGCAATAGCCAATAGTAAACTAGCATTGTACTCGCCCTCTGCTGATGGACCTGATGGGGAACTGCAGCAGAGGGCGGGTACAATGCTAGTTAAGCACCCCTTCGGTTCGGTCCTGGGGCCGAAGCTAGCCGAAGTATCGGCCGAAGCTACGGCCAGATCCTTCGGCAGCTTCGTGAATAGACCCCTTAGAGATTAAAATCAGAATTCACTCAACTGCAAATGGTTTACAAAATATAGGGAAAACGACTAGCTAAGTAGATATTTCACCTGTCCTCTAATGCACAGCACAGATAGAAGAATTGCAAGTCAGAGCTCCAGGTAAGGTCAGCTGAAAACTGCAAATGCAAACTATGGAGTTCAGCAACAAATCATTATGTATATGTCTAGAGGGAACAGGTGACATCCAGTGGCTCAGTACCAAATATGCAATACATAAAACTTTAATGTACTCACATTTAAATAAAAGTACTCAGATCTAAACGATAAAAACACAGGTTTATCCTCAAGTAAGCTACATGAAATGAGACTGAAAGTTAGTGTTCGGACAGCTCCTAAAGTCACTGCAGCAAATGTTATTATTTTATATTGATATTTAAAGAGTTTTTAATGATAGCTTACTAGTACCTTGGATTGTAACTTAACAGTCTTGCATAACGTGTTATGCATGGTGTAAGGTGCTGCATTAACATTAGAGTCTATGTCTGAAGTGAGGAAGGCTGCCTGACAGTACCATATACTGTATATTGTAATTGTTTCACTATTCAGGTCAATACATAAGCTGATTAAAGAGGCATGGGGGGATTAGCGTATGACACAACCACTCACCACATGTTACTACACTAGGAAATTTAGCTCTTACTTTCTCACTTCATATTAATTGAGCATTCTGAGAAATATTTACATTATTATTATTTATGGTTTCTTGCCTGGACCTGGATAGAAATTTCAGGAACTCATAGGATTTATGAATTTGTTACTTCACAACAATGAAGGAAAGCTCAAGAACGAGCAGGATTAGATTAGATCTAGAAAAAAACGGGCCTAGTTATTCTGGAACCCATATTAAAACAGTGCAAACAGGAATGATTTGCATAGCATATTAATCTAAAAAAACAGAACATTTCAGATTTTTGAAAGACGAATTCTGCTTGGTTGCTGCTGCTTTTTGCCTTACAAAATAAGGCCAGTTGTGATTGATCAATTTACCTTTAAAGATGTTTGGAGTCAAAAGTCATAATGCCTACTTTATCGGCACCAAAATAAATGCAAATCTTAATAAAATTGTGCATGTGTCAAACAAAAGGAAATCACAAAAAAATAACAACATACAAAATACATACAACTTCTTCAAAAGGTCCTGGATGGTGGTATAGAGTTATCAGGTAAGTAGATTTATCAGAACGATCTAATGTGTCACCACTTGGGGTGGAGGTAAATTATTTTTTAAATGGTGATTGGTAGGCTTTTATGGCAGAATAAAGTAAGTCTCTTCTGACATAAAATATTCTTTCTAACATTTAACAATTATTTATCTTAAGGTCATACACTAGAACACTTTTTTTATTCAGCCTGCAGGTTAAATGTATAAAAATCTGACAGATGCCCCCATCTATGCTAAACAGCATAGATAGGGGAATAGGGGAATATGAAAAATATGAAGTAATATGAAAAATCACATTTTGTTGAACAGGAGGTCCAGAGGGGGCCACACACTGGTCAAATTTTTATCAGTGTATGGTCAGCTTTAGTATTCCTTCTACTAAGTGACTCCACCTTGGTAATTTTAATGCACCCTATTCATGTATTGGAAATAGTGAGGTGTGAAAAGAGAACAAGGATCCTGACTTACCGCAGGCCTTCTTATGTATGGCATTTTACAGGATGTATGCTGTTTTATACAGGGTCTGTGCTGTTCTCCTATACTTATCCATTAAAAAAACAAAAGAAAGTAGGGTTCAGGTTAAAGCAGGACTTATGTACAAGTAGTTAGTGAGAACTGATATATAATGCCGATGAACAAACAGCAGATTGCACAGATGAAAATAAAGAAATTAAAGCTGAATTGTACGCTGATATAACAGACACCGATCGATGCAGCTCTGTAATAATTTCATGATGAAATGTATTTAATTGCAGCAAGCAGTGCAAGTACCTGAATTTGACTTGATATCAGCCTCTTTGAGATCCTGCACAGCAAACTGAGAGATGAAGAATGAGCACAAATAGCCAACTAGTTCATATGCTGACAGGTAGCACGGGAAGAGGTTAGCTTATCTCTTCCCATGCTACTTGTCATGCCTGTAAAGTATAGTGGGGCTTTGTGAAAAGAACTAGAGACGTGTGATGGCATGATGGCATGTCGCTACTATATATATGCTGTCATCCAACAGTTTAAAGTTGCTCAGTAATCTTAGGCAGTGGTATATTTTGGTTTTGTGCTGCCCTAGGCAAGACTAAACTCGGGCATCCCCTAATCTAAATTTGCCCCACCCCTTCCTATTTTAGACCCACCCATATATCTGTAAACCCCACCCCTTCCTATTTAGGCTCCACATTTTACCCTTAGAGCCCCACCTTTTCCTCTGTGTACATTAACAGTGGATAAGGCGTGGCTATATTTTGTTGGAAGTCCGTTGCACATTTTGCATAACCTGTGAGAAGCTGGATACATGGCACATGCTGTATCCAGCTTCTGACAGGCTACATTATTAGCATAGCAGTGGTCTCAGGAGTCTGTACAGGGTCTCAGATGGGCTGTGCGGGGTCCCATCATGGCTGTGCAGGGTCTCCCCAGGGTTGTGTGGGGTCTCACCAGGGCTGTGCGGGGTCTTACTAGGGCTGTTCAGGGTCCCATCATGGCTCTGCAGGGTCTCACCAAGGCTGTGCAGGGTCTTACTAGGACTGTGCTGGGTCCCAGGAGGTTGTGCAGGGTCCCACCTTGGCTGTGTAGGGTCTCACCAGGGCTGTGCAGGGTCTCAACAAGACTGTGCGGGGTCTCAACAGGGCTGTGCGGGGTCTCAACAGGGCTGTGCGGGGTCTCAACAGGGCTGTGCGGGGTCTCAACAGGGCTGTGCGGGGTCTCAACAGGGCTGTGCGGGGTCTCAACAGGGCTGTGCGGGTCTCAACAGGGCTGTGCGGGGGTCTAACTATGGCTGTGCAAGGTCCCAGGAAGCTATGCAGGGTCTCATCAGGGCTGTATGAGGTCTCACCAGGGCTGTGCATGGTCTCACCAGGACTGTGCTGGGTCTCACCATAGCTGTGTGGGATCCCATCAGGGCTGTGCTGGGTCTCAGGATGCTGTGCATGGTCTCTCCCTGGCTGTGCAGGGTATCACCAGGGCTGTGCAGTGTCTCAGGTTGGCTGTGCGGGGTCTCAGGAGGCTGTGTGGGGTTCCACCATTGCTGGGCAGGGTCTCCCCAGGGCTATGCTGTGTCTCACCATAGCTGTGCAGGGTCTCACCATGGCTGTGCGGGGTCTCAGGAGACTGTGCAGGTTCTCACCAGGGCTGTGCGGTGTCTCACAGGCAGGTGTGGGCAACGAGATTCCCCAGGAAGGAAGAGGAGGAGATGTATGGCCGGCACTGTAAACAGGAGCCATGAGGTCCCTAGAAGGCTGATGTGAGGTCCCCAGAAAACATGGGACCTTACAGCAGCCAGATCTATTAAAACATTTAAAGGGCCAGTATCAGTTTGTAGTATTGGAGCATTTTCATGAGTACAAGTACTGAAAAGTGCCGCCCAAGGCAAATTCTTTGTTTGCCTTGTGGTAAATATGCCTCTGCTCCTAGCTATTATTATGTAGTAGTACACAAAAATGACATATACCTTGTACAACATTTCATATATAGACAATTGTGTATCAATTGTACTGAAAGTGTGAATTGTAAAATCTAAATGTCTATTCTATATCTGACCGCAAACAAAGGAAGTAGGTGTAGTAAATCACAATCGATCACATTACAAAACTGCAGTATGTGTATATGTCTGTGGGTCTGTAGGTTTATGTGCATGTATGTCCTTGTGTGTGTCTGTATGATATCTTCACAGTCCCCATTTGTTGAGAGCCTCAACACATGGTTCTGTGCTTTCTATAATTTTTCCAGTACACTTTTCCACTACAATGGTTCACCCTGACAGGAGACAGGAATTGTGTATTCCTATTAAAATGCACAGATAATAACAATATAAGATAACTTAGTAAAAAAAAAGTGTATTCTGGAATTCAGAATTGAAACATTATGACATTTGCTATTACCAGTTTCTCAAAGACAATATAACATATGTAATGTACTAAATAATTCTGACTGAGTGACTTCTCTTGCAAAAGTGGATGAATTGTATAACATAATAATTTTATTAATTCTTAGACCTCTGTGAAATGCAATCGTAGATGAGATCTAATAATGTGCCATTTCATTTTCAAAACATTCTAGTTTCCTTATAGTGTTTCAGATTTTCCTACCTAGGTTGAATATCTTGGCCTCCAAGCTTCACATATAAATACAAGAATTTTGTCTTTGTAAAGCTACAAAGATAGCGGTTAAGGAAAATGAAAGCAGCTCTGCCTTTGTTATCACACCACTACACTGTTAAATGTCCCAAGCTATCTTGTTTTAAGTAAAACAAGTCTTTAGAAACAGAGGTGACCCCAGAAGTGATAAGTGAGGAGGTTCACCTGAAAATCTGTTATCAGCTATTTGTGCCTGGTTCTGCTTCAGATTTCTCATTTCGATGTGATGGCAAGTTGAAAATTGGATAGATACTGAGTTAAATTCAAACAAGACTTTTCTTTTCTCTTTTCAAGGACAACCCAAATGCTTTATCTTGAGAGGTCATGTGAAAACATGCAAAGCTGGAGAAGTAGAAATAAAAAATTAAAACAAAACAGTATATGCTTACAATATTATAAAACAAATTATGCTGCATCAGTTTTTTATAATACATTCTAAAAAGATAAAGGCTCTAAGATATAATCATATATATGGGGTCTAGCCTCAGTGGAAAAAATTGACTAATTGACTCCAAATATCTCCTAGTTAATAATATGGCTTACATAACACCCAATTCCATTCACAATCTAGTGGAGAGAAACTGGACATGCTTGAAATAGAGTTGGAGTTGGAATCAATTGCTACTTTTAGTTGGTGCCAGTTGCTACACCTATTGCTATGCTATAGGTATAAAAAGACCAAGGACAAGACAGTGCTTTGACCAAATTTAACCTAATATCTAAAATGAACTCAATACTCAGTCTTACCCCCAACACCTAAACTATGATGTTACTCCTTACTTTAAATATTCCATACAATAGGCTTTAAAACAGCATAATATAGTAGTTTTATACATATTGTGTGTCTTTTTCTTTTTTCTATTTGTTATGGTCAGGACTAGAAAAATTAAATTCAAGAAACTTTTTTCCTTTTAGTGAGGCATGTGTGTAACATTACATATTATTATAATCCACCCTTATGTACAACCAGCAGAGTATTTTTGATATATTCAGCTATTTCAGCTTTCAGTTATGCTGAAAGAAGGTCCATGTCTACTTGAGAAGTTATTACAACAGTGATTAATCTGCTTTAAAGAACTCTGACTACAGTCGTATTGCTATGGGAAGCCATTGTCTAGCTATAAATTATTTATTTGTAAAAAGTAAAAACTGATACAAAACAACCATTTGAAAATATTTACAGATTAATACAGATCAATAAAAACTTCTGGTTGTAGGAGCCATGTCAACGTGACGTGTCCTTGCATGAGACAGCAGGTGGTCATGCTATGTTGTGTATGGCAGGGGCGGAGCAACACTATGCAATGCTGATCATATAGTAAACAGAACAGTGTCATGTGTGTATCTATTGCAGGATCTATGCCCCAGATTCTGACAGGTATGAATATTTTCTTTGTTTTGAATTGGTGAGGGAGCTGAGCTTGTTTGGGCTGACCAATTAGGCAAAAAGCCCACTTAAAGCAGGTATAGTAGTTTTGGACCCTATATAAACTCTCAGTCTGCTTAAGGATTTGGCTTCACCCTGGAACCAGTTTTCATGTATATCAGACTGGGGAGCCCTGGAATACTTGTGTAGCAAATAAGTTGCACTCGGTCTGAGTGGATGTTGATTCAATATTTGTGATGAACAATCTCTTAGTTTAAAGAGGAAAAAAATACAGTGCACAATTACCGGAAATCAATATCTCGGCATGTGACAGTGAAATGTAACGAAAATAAATGGTGAAAGTATCAATCACAGCCCAGTGTGTCATTGAGCGTTCATTTATGTTTAAAAGCACCCAAAGTAGCCAAACGAGCACTCTAGTGTTATAACCATAAATCTGGAAACTTTTTTGTAATACGTGTATGGGAGACCAATATCATAAAATCGCCATAAGTGACATCAATACGATGAGCAGAAAACAGTTGAAGTATCCTAATCACACACAAAAAAAAACAACGTGGTGAAAATCTAAATATTATACACACACCTATATAGTGTCATATTACACCTATAATAAATATACCGTGCAACTCAGTGCGCTCTGATTATTTTGTGAATATAGAGGGTTAAATATCCAGAATGATAGTAACAGTATAGCAAGCAGTCCTTTCAAAGATTAGGTAGTATGCATGAGATGAGGTTAAAGCGGTTACTTTCCTTTTTTCAATGCTGCCTGGGTGGGTAATCCATTCACTCCCTAGACAAGTGTCCAAGAAAAACGTATCCAAGCAATCGATGGCCCAGAGAGTCTGGGGAGTCCTGAGAATTCAGTGATCCGTCGCTCTCCTAACTCTCCAAATCCAACGATCAGACGTAATTTTCTCCTCTCATACTGATTTTTCTGGCGTAAACTTGTTGATATCTCCCAGGAAAAAAATGGAGAAAGGAGGCGGACCCTCTAAGTGCAGTAACTCAAAATGTTTAATTGTTAAAAATACACAAATGCACTTACAAAATTCACGAAGTGTTAGAGCTTTAAAAGCGTTAGCAGAATCTCAGCTGCGAGGACAGATCTTCCTTTGACTAGTTTCGTTCATTAACTTTTTCAAAAAGGAAATACTGCATGGAATACTCATGCAGTAAAATACAGCCCATGGTTGGTGAGACACAACCTATGGTGCAAAGACTTTATTTACAGAGAATGAGGCACATGGGCAGCAGTAGGTTTCTCTCGGTCTGTTAGCCAGGGACCCTGCATGTTAATTAGTCACAGAGTGATGAGGTTTTATTCAAAAACACAAAGATCACTGCGCTAGGAGTATACAATAATGGTAGACCAGCTGCAACAATGTGAGGTATTAAACCCGTGTATATTTAGTAATACTATTGTGTTGCGCTAGGTCCTAATCTTACAAAATGAGATTATAAATATAAACACGTTAATATGTGCAGTTATATCCAACATCAAGATTATAAAAAATACATTAATTAATTAATTATTGCTGCTCATTGTGCAGTGTGATATTAAATATCCCTTACAAAGTGCCAGTGCTTATGTATCCAAACATCTATATCATCTGTACGTGAGTGAAAAAACAGCTTACTCTAAAATACGGTTGGCAAAAGTGCAAATCTGTGTTGTTAAGGTCAGCACGGAGAAGTTGCTGAGACAGCTCATTTTTACAATCAACATTCAACAGCAGACACATGCTGTGCAAAAGTGGGCAAATCAGCTACTGAAACAAGCTTTGCAGCTAACAGAGAGATGTTGGCAAGAGGTGCCATGGCAGCTGCAACAGAACATGACAGCTCAACAGCAAGCTGTCATAGATCAAGGGCATGGGCTAATGCCCATTGCTCCACAGACTTGTGGGTTGTTCTTATCTATTTTCTGCTGTGGTTCTGCTGGTACCTATTGTTCTAGCTAGTACCTATTGTTCTAATAGCTGGTACCTATTGTTCTGCTGTGCTCTATTCTCACTTCCTCGGTACACAGACCTGGCAGCTATGGGCCTAGCCACCTCACCTGATGATTATTATATTTTGCCTCGTGGACACTTCCTGCCCAGCTTCCTAACTTCTCTCATTATTCAACATCTTTGCAGATCAGCTTCCTTTGCCCGAGCAACATTCCTGTTGCCTCTGAGCTCCCATCTGTGACTTTGCCCTTGTTCTGCTATCTGTTTCCTTGAACATACCTTCTGTGTACCAATCCCAGCTTTGTCACTTGGAGTCACTTGTCTGCCACCTGCCATGACCTTTCATTTGTCTCCTTGAATTTCTCTTTGTGCCTGCCCACCTGTACTCTACCTGGCAAGGCTTGTCTCTGCATCTGCCGCAGGGAGTACTTGGGCGTCACAACCTGGCACAAGCACACAGCAAAATCCATCTAGACCATCAGGAACTCTTGAGAAAACTGGAATGGTGGTTAGACTGTGCACCCTGGGGAATTCTTCATCAGCTATTTACACAAGAGCTCACTTCCCTGGACTTATGACACCCAGGAACTAGTCAAGTTTCATCATAGAAATTGCTCTTGCAGCAAAAGCAGAGATACCAATGACAAATTGAGGCAATAATGCAAATGTTTCGGCAGAGAAACATTTGCATTATTTGCATATTAAACAGACCAATGGCAAGAGTGGTTCCAGCAATACACCATTTGAAAAACTATGGAAACTAACTGCAGATTATGACCCTGAGGTGCTTTTGACCACTTTTGAAAAAGAACAGTGAACTGGATTGATGGCCCCATTATGTTCTGGAAACTCACAAAAGACTTATAAAGACCTGGAGCCTGTAGAAGCATGGGACTTTGCTCAGTTTAAGGCAAAAATATTGTCATGGCTAGGTGTAATCTCAGATGTCTGGGATCAGCGTGTTCACAACCAGTCTTTTTGAGTGGGAGAACCGTCCAGATCACAAATGTATGACCTCATCCATTTGACCAGGAATTGGCTAAGCCAGTGGTTTTGTCAGGACCCTAAATTGTGAAATATGTGGACATTGGGTGACCACACTTGCTCATGAGGCACTTAGGAGATATGATTGCTATATACAAATTAATCAAGTATGACTGTAAAGCCAGAAACAACTTGTCTAAAAGAGAACTATGGAGTACAAAATCTTTTGCATTTTTAGTTTCCTTATGATACAGGAGTACATTTTGCAATCAACTACTGTAATCAAAAATGCAACATACGCTTATAAATTAATGTAATATAATATTGGTAGGGCTAAACTGTGTCCTTAGAAACGATTCCAACAACATTGTTGGAATCCTCCTTTCCCACTGAGTGATAGCAGCTTGTAGGAGCTGCTGCACGTAGAGTGCATGCAGGGACTCAGCGCACATCCTATCAGAGTTTATTCGTGTGAGGTCACAGGTCTACAAACACTAGTACATCCATCTCACAGTTTGTCTTTCATCCCCCCTCCTCTCTCCTCTCCTCTCCCTTCCACGCTGCTATCTCTAGACAATACACCAATACACATAACACATCGACACTAACGGGTCTATTCACTAAGCTGCCGAGGGCAGCCGAGTGAACAACCGACCCCAAGTGAAGTGACCTGAAAACTCGGTCCCTCAGATGGACAGAGCAGAACAGAAAAATTGTTTTAAAAGTTTTTAAAAAGTACCGTATTTTGCGGTCCATAAGACGCAACCCGACCATAGGACGCAGGGAGGTCCGGTGCGCCTTATGGAGCACTCGACAGACCGTAGCTTCTGTCACAGCTTCTATGACAGAAGCTGTGACAGAAGCTGCAGTTAGTGACCGCTGAGACAGGTGGCACTGTGATTACAGCACCACGGTCTCAGTGATCACACAGAGCCGACGAAGAACCTCCGTTCTTCGTCTGCTCTATGGTGATCTCGATCGTCGCCGCTGCTCGGTTTTAATACGAGTGATCTCATTAGATCACTCGTATTAAACGAGCAGTGGCTCCTACTACTGATCTCGATCGCCAATGCCGCTGCTCGGCTTTAATACGAGTGATCTCATTAGATCACTCATATTAAATGAGCAGTGGCTCCTACTACTCGCCCGGCACCCGAAACTGCATGTCTCGGGCATCGGGATTCGCTCCATAAGACACAGGCACATTCTCCCCCTCCTTTTGGGGGGAAAAAAGTGCGTCTTATGGAGCGAAAAATATGGTAAATAGAAAACGATTGTGCGGAGCTAGCAGTGACAGCTAGCTCCACCCCAATAGTTTCCTATTGTTCGTCGGCTCTGCTGATGGAGAACTGCAGGAGAGGGCGGGTACAATGCTAGTTTACTATTGGCTATTGCAAATTGAAATAGCCAATAGGAATGTAGCAGTGCATTCCAATGGGACATATAGTGTTAACTCTGATAGGATGTGCCCTGATCCCCTGTAAAGGCTCTCATGAACGTGCAGCAGCTCCTACAAGCTGCTGTCAATCATTGGGAGATGAGTATCCCAACAATATTGTCGGGATTGCTTCTCAGCACACAACTTAGCCCCACCCACAGTGTATTACACTGAATTTAGCCTTATGGTGCACTTTTTATTACAAGAGTACATTGCAAACTCACTGCCACAAGCAATGGTATCTGTAGAGAATATTGTTTCTTTCAAAAATCAATTAGATACCTTCCTAAGAGACCGTAACATACAGGGGCACAGGTACTCTTAAAAACTATACATACATGCACGCACAACACACACACAAAGGTTGAACTTGATGGGCCTGTTTCTTTATTCAACCTCAAATACTATGTAAATATGTATAATGGCCACAATTTAAGGTTAAAGGAAAGGAGGTTTAATCTGAAAGGAGAGGGTTCTTTATCATCATTGCAGCAAAACAGTGGACCTGCCTTCCCCAAGTAGTGGTATCAGCTAGAAGTATTGAAAAATTCTAAAAACCTCTAGATATCATCACTGAGGGTATGTATATTCTTAAAAAACAAACTGTCACATACACAAACTTTACAAATAGGTTGGACTTAATGAACTGGTAACTGTTTCCAACTTTAACTACTAAGTAACTATGTAAAAGAGGTGCAAGCATATCAATAGATAAATAGATAGATAGATAGATAGATAGATAGATAGATAGATAGATATTTTATTTTCTCTCCAAATGCTGTTGTACCATTTTTTGGGACACCTAGCTATTAGTTTCTCCTCCAAAGTACATTGCAAAATAGAACTCTAACTAATGAATGTGAATACCAAACAAATGATTGTTAATGTAAGATTAAACATACAAGCACATTTGGTGAGTAACTAAAATAAAAAGAACAACTCTCTCATACATGTTTCTGGGTGGAATAAATACAGTGATCCTTTCCATTTAGCCTTATTCAGTATTTACTTTAAATACGTATTCCCTCATCTGTAATGAACTATACATAAAACACACAACCTTTTCATTCAGAATGCCCTCACCCTTCCCATTTTATACAACTAATGTTTTCATTGAGTCACAGAGATAGTTTATAATCTTTTTTTTCACATAGTTTAGGAATCTTAGTTCTCTGCTAAGCTAAATGTCCTGTCTAATTAGGAAAGTGGGTTGCCACCTTACCACAACAACCTCAAATTCATTTTCAGTGATTATTCAAAGTTAAATTGCACAACCAAGTCCTTAGGTGAACTTTTAAATCAAGTCATTCCTGGTCATTTAGACACAATAAAATATTTTGTATAATAGGGCTAAATAGTGAGTACATCCTTATATACTGTATATAAGTGGGCTAAACAGAATCAGTTTTAGTCTATACATTTAAAAATCAGCACTTACACTAAAGTGTATTTCCCTTTAAAGTGGAACATGAGGATAACAGCTAAATACACATTAGAGGTTCATATATTAGAGCAGTTTTACTGCCAGCGGATTTGTATTTCTGTCCATCCCGCCCTGATAAATCCTTTCACAGCCCTGCTCGACATCACAGCCAAGTTGGTGACCTGACTTTTCTCTGATGTAGTTAAGCAATTCATCCTGGTTAAATCCTTGTTCCCAACCTGTGACTGACCAGTGAAGGAGCAGCAGCAGTTTGATGAGCTTACACCCCTGGCCTCTCCTCTTGTTAGCATTGCACACCTGATTGGCTCCTAGTGCTGCCCCTCTATCTGCCAGTCTGAGTGCTAATATGCAGGGGATTACAGGAGACCGATATAAGAAAAAGTCAGGACTTACACTATTTGCATTTAAAAATGCATTTAATTATTTCAATGAATACTGTTTTAGTTTGTGGTTTTAATACATAAACTACCTACACTGGAGGATTTTTATGTAAGTTTGTAGATTATAGAAATACAGTGTACAGGAAAATTATTTTACTCAGGCCCAAGAGATAATTAACACTGAAGCTTTTCATGGTATCCATTCTGTCTTAAAAAGAATGTATTTATTTTTTTTAGTAAAAAAATGCACTTAATTTATAATTGGGGTAATTATGAAATATTTCATATAAAAATTACAAGCGCACCTATCTATAGCCAATTGTAACTGCTTAACTGAAAAGATACTGTTTTTTTCCAGATCTCACATTCTGATTACATGCACAGTGGAGTGACGTATCTCCTCTAAACGAGATGATAAAGGATAACCCCTATACACAAGTGAGGAAAGTGTTATGTGGAGAACTTTCTGGTGGTATACGTAATCGGATTCCCCTAGATTGCGGATCAAAGGTCATTCTCACCCAAGATTGCTATGGAATCTGTATGTTTGCAATTTTAAGTGGAACAACGTCCTATTATATATGTACAAAGGTTCATCATATCAATGATTTTCAAGTACATTCATTATCTGCAGAGTGATGGTTTAAAGGACAGGTGTGCTAACATTATTATTATTATTATTATACAGGATTTATATAGCACCAACAGTTTGCGCAGCGCTTTACAATATAAGGAAGACATTACAATCACAATACAATTCAAGACAAGATGGGAAGGAGGGCCCTGCCCCTGAGGGCTTACGATCTAAAAGGGAGGGGGAAGAGATACATGAGGAGGGAGCTGCATGGGGATGAATTGTTTGAGAATGTGATGGTTGAGCGGTTAGGTTGAGGTGGGATAGGCTTCCCTGAAGAGATGAGTCTTTAGGGACCGCCTAAAGGCAGTCAAGGTGGGCGACAGACGGACAGGTTGGGGTAAAGAATTCCAGAGGATGAAAGAGACTCTAGAGAAGTCCTGGAGGCAAGCATGGGAAGAGTTGACAAGGGAGCTGGAAAGCAGGAGGTCTTGGGATGAGCGGAGCCGACGGTTAGGGTGATACTTTAAGACAAGGTTTGAGATATAGCTGGGTGCAGAGTTGTGAATGGCTTTGTAACTGATTGCAGACACGGAGCGGTTGGTTAGGTGGATGAGTCTAGCAGCTGCATTCATGATAGACTGAAGGGGGGGATAGCCTGTGTAGTGGAAGGCCAATGAGGAGGGAGTTGCAATAGTCAAGACGAGAGATAACAAGGGAGTGGATGAGTAATTTTGCGGTTTCTTTGGTGAGGAAGGGGCGCATTTTGGAGATGTGACGAAGGTGAAGGCGGCAGGATTTGGATAGTGATTGCATGTGGGGAAGAAAGGTGAGGTCCGAGTCAAGGATGACACCTAAGACCTTGGCATGAGGGGAGGGCTGGATAGTTGTGTTAACAATCTCAAGGGAAAAGATGGGAGAAGGTGCACGGGCAGGAGGAAATATCAAGAGCTCTGTTTTTGAAAGATTGAGTTTTAAGAAGTGTTGCAACATCCAGACGGATATGTCGGATAGTAGATTAGTGACACGAGAGGACACTGAGGGGGTGAGTTGTGGAGTAGAAAGATAGAGTGTCATCGGCATAGAGATGGTATTGGAAGCCATGTGCGGTTATTAACTGACCAAGGGAGGAGGTGTAGATAGAGAAGAGAAGCGGTCCAAGGACAGATCCTTGGGGGACCCCTTTTGATTTTTTTTTTGTATGTTTGGTGCTGGGATTGATATATTGGTAGATATTTAAAAATATGCCTTGGTTATTTTGATTATCTTTCATTTATACATGATGGTAAAAAATGTATCCTCTGGTGCTGTGGTATACTTTCATACCATCTG
The DNA here is from genome assembly GCF_000935625.1 of Nanorana parkeri. NCBI lineage: Eukaryota > Metazoa > Chordata > Amphibia > Anura > Dicroglossidae > Nanorana > Nanorana parkeri. Next base: position 30,175 of record NW_017306570.1, read on the forward strand.
TGTATTATTTTTATATGGCCCTTCACTTCTTTGCTCTTTGCTTCTTCCTTGCTTCATAACATTTCATGTAGACTTTCAAATGGAGAGATACAGTCTGAAAGCAAACTGTTTTGTTATGCTATCCCTTTAGAAAACCCCAATATGCTTTGTGTTACCACTGTCATTGTTGCAGAATGCATTAAACGTTTACAAAAGGGTTAAATGACAAAATATTTTACAAAGATTTTTAAAAATAGATGAAGCATAATTATTTTTAATGTAAAACATTAAAATTAAACTGGTCCCAAACCATTATAGTTTCCCTTTAAATGCAAACATGCTATATATACAGTAAATATTAAGGTTCTGGTTCCTGTTTTGCAATGCAACACAATGGTTTTGCTTTGCTCCTTTGCTTCAATTTGCTACCCTAGTTGGAGTTGATGTATTAAAGGCAAATAGGCTTAGTGAATGTGATGAAATTTCACTTTGCAAACAATACACAATCACATGCAAGGAAAATAAAAAAACTGTATTTTTGCTTGCACATGATTGGATATTGGAAGCATGATTGGATATTGGAAGCCAGCAGTGCTTCACCTACTGTATTATGCTAAGAGCAAACATCCCATGTGAATTTAAAATGTGCTTGCAAAGTGAACAGCTTATGTGCCTATAGTAAATCAACCCCCATGAGTAGTGGATAATTAATCTCAATAGATATTAAGCATATAAAATGTGCCGAGCTAATAAACATAAAACATATATACCAGTATCGTACAAAAAGAGCTCTGTATAAAAAAAAAAAGAATTCATTAATGACACACGTAATCTCATCCACGTGTGAAATCTAGATGCAACTCCTTTGTATATAAATAATCCCAAAATTAGACAATAACAAAAAAGGTTCAAAACTGCAATAAGCATGCATATAGTGTTATCCACATGTGGCAGTCTATCTCCACAATATCATAGGACAAAGTAATAAAGTGCAGCAAAGTGGACACAAACTATCCACATTTGAAAAAGTCCTTTTCCACACTAGACCCAAAGTAGGTCTCACTGCGCAGTTCCCTTCTCAGAAAAAGGAGGGAAACCCTTTAAAGTGATCAAACTGAAATCCTCTCAAATCAACATAGGAGTCACAGGAATCACCATACCTGGAAAAAGATAAACAGAGATAACATAGCGTGTACCTTCCAGAGAAGGGAATCTTTATTAATAAAAACGGTACTCACATAAAAACATCAAAAATGGGCATGTAACGTCATATACTCTCTCACAGTGGGAACCCCCACAGGTTATTTACCTGTATATGCCTCTTTGTGTAGACTTCCAAAACCCATGAGATTGCTACTGGGTGCCGCCATCTTGGATGTGATGTCAGCAGCCCCAGCATACTCAGAGCTGTCAACTAAATGACACTCTATACTATTCACGCATGCGCCTACACCAGTAGCTACATACAAGGTTATATAGGGAAGTGGAGGGAGTGGCAGATAACCTTGGGCAGCACAGAGAGTAACTAGAAATTCCAAGAATAAAAGAGGGCTATGCCGTGCAAGGAGGGAGGCTGCGGAGAAATGACTAGTCAAATTTTCTATCAAGTTGAAGGACACATTGTAAGTGAATAAAAATAATTTATAAAAAGAAAACATGAAAGTTAGCATCTAAAATATTTTTTGGTTTTTTTTTTAGTTGTTTTTAACTGCATTTTTTATGTTAGTGGCAGGGTCTCTTTCAAGTATATCTAACGTTTTTAGTTTTAGATAGAATAGAAAATGGTTACAATCTCTTGTCAGGTTGTATCGGTTGTCCCTGTCTGCTTTGAGAGATTTCCCTTCCCTTCCTATCCTTGAGACACAGCAAGAAATGAAAGTAAATCTCTCCAAAGTGAGGGGAATTACCCTTTTAGATAGCTGTCACTGGAACAGGTGTCTCCATCACAGATTTCCCCTCAGGCTTTGTTCTGGTTACATCCATAAAATGTTGGATTTCTCATCACTTTCTGTCAGTGTGGCACTGGC
>NW_017306570.1:32231-76350 GCF_000935625.1 Nanorana parkeri
CTTACTGAACATACATTATACTTTTTATTTAAATTAGATCTAAGGATCTAAACTCCCTTACAAAACTGTCATATCACCTTTAACATGTTCATGTATTGTTTCCACTATTTTTTAATCTGTAGCTTACATTACCACCTGAAGGTCTTGCCATGAAGGTCCTTGTTCAGACTCTTCCTGTTATGTGGTGACAGCTATTCTAATGGTGCTCCTGCAGTATAACAATAACACCTGCACCCCTAGTGGTGACTACAAGCAGCAGTACTAACTGTGCAAGCGTAGCTCTGTCACTATCAGGATGCATGACGCTCTGCATGTAGACAGGAAATGACTGAAAAGGTGGAGGACATCAGGCTGTCAGAAGCAGGCTGTCGGCGGCCAATGGCTTTCAGCGCGGCTCAGTCGAGCCGAGGCATATTCACAATAGCACGTACAGCAGCTATTGTACGTGCTATTGTGAACGGGCTGTTCACAATAGCACGTACAGCAGCCAAAGGCAGTCGAGCGGCCCAGCCAAGCTGAAGTGACAGCCGAAGCGGGGCAAATGGCCTGCCGAAGGCTGGCCGTTCGCCCCACAAATGACAGCTGGATGGAGCCAGCCGTGATCTCACAGCTGGCTCTGCCCAGTTGTAATGACATATCAGCATCCCTAAACGACCTGGGGATGCTGATCTGTCATTAAACAATAACAACTGGGAGGGGCCGGCCGTGACATTAATTTTACTATTAATTTACATTGGTAAAATATTTTTTCAACCATTTTTTTTCTACTATTTTCACTGGTTTTCTATGCTTGGCGGCATTCAGCTATTCACTCACTGACTCATTGGGGGTGATTTACTAACCTAAACACACGCACGCACTAGGTGCATGTGATTTTTACACAGCAAAACGTATTTATCAACCAAAAAGTCTCTAAAAGCATATTTCCACTAATGCCATATATGGAAAAATCATGCACATGATGCATATATAATGCTGCTTCACAGTTTAGACAAAAATGGTTAGCTCATGCATTTACATTCCTGCAATGATCAACGCAAGCAACACAACATAGAGCTAATTTACACAACATCACCTTGCAAATTCTTGCAGGGCTTTGCACAACACACCTGCTGGGTGTGTACACACTACAAAGGTGTTTAGATTCCACCCATAGATCATGCTGGGAGGGAACACACTACAGAGGTGTATACATGTTCGTGGTGTGTTTATAAGGTTAGTAAATCAACCCCATTCACTCACTCTATGAGAATAGGGGCGAATGGCAGCGAGTGAGCTGCCGGAGCTTCGGCTTCCGTTCGGTTCTGTTCACTTCAGCTCGGTTATTCACTCGCCTACCTTCAGCAGGTTAGTGAATAACCCTGTTTATGTTTTCTATTGTGAATAAAATATGGGTTTATGTGAATTGCAAACCGCTGCATTCTGTTTTTATGTAGATTTTACACAATGTCTCAACTTTTTTGGAATTAGGGTTGTAGTTAAATCTCTTAGTTATAAGAGAATAAAATAGCCTGTGTAGCCATAGCCTAAACCAGTGATGGTTTAAAACACACCTAGGACTCAAGTGGATAATGAAAATCTTTTTGATCCACTGTTAGTCCCCTACCCCTATGCTTCCTGGGGACATGGATGACATCTCCACTGCTTCCCATGAAACCTGGGTGCTTGAAATCAAACAAAAATGCATTCCTGGAATGGATTGAAGTGCATTCTCACAGAACTCTGCACCCCAGATTTTTCAGGAGGCAGAGGTGGGGAATAGAGACATTACTTGTGTCTCCCAGAAGTCTGGGAAACCAGAGACAAGGTATGTTTTGTAAAAGCTTCACTTATAATTATTATATTATTAACTATTGTTGCTAGGCTGTAACCAGCCTGAATATCTGTTTACCTTTTTCTGGGCTCTTTCGGTCTTCCCTGATGATCTGTCAGTGGGTTGATTGCTTCTACCTGCAACTGGGAAGAAGGTTCCAGTATTTAGAATTGAATGAAAAGACAATCACTGATATATAAATATGTCTCTGACCCAACCAGTCCCTGAGGTCCTTGTCCAGAGATAGAGTAGATAATAAATATTTGGGTCACCTTTCCAGAGTGTGCTCTCTGTCCCTCCTGCACTTCTGCCTGGAGAGGGTGTGTGTTTACTGTGCCTCCTAACTCAGGCAATGCCTCAGCCTGAGACATGCTGCGGGTCCAAGGACTCAGGGGATCCGATAGAGTGGATATCTGGAAGTAGGTAGGCTTGCAAAAAATCTTCTTGTTAAAGAGTGTCACAAACAATTTGGGTAGAAGCTACTTCTAGACACTGTAAACAGGATTCATTGCCCAATAATAAAGATATCTTTGAATGCTCTTAAAGGGTCAACAGCCATATTTATTAGATTTAAAGAGAGATCCACTGCTACTCAAGAAAGACTGTGACTTTTCTTACAGAGTCATGGATCTGACTGGTTGCACTCACAGGGCCAGCAATCACCAAGAGAGTGTTCTTAAAGGGCCTAGTACTATTGCTACTTTCAGAATACCTGTTCTATTTTTGTTCTCTTTTTCAGTATCCTGCAGCCTTAAACCATCTCTCAGCAATACATTTTAAAAAGTGACTGGCACCCAACTTATTTTTCCCCCATCAAACACCAAGAACCAGACCCTGAGAGGGAAATGTTACCCTACCACATTACATAGGTAGTCACACCACACCGCCCCAAGAGGAGGAGTTCAGTTTCTTCATGGAAAGTTTGCTTTAAATGTGCCTGGCTGTATATTATGGCATGTATTTATGTAAATGGAGTTATTTTATTAATGTGAAAAAGGCTGTTCACTTTGCAAGGGAATTTTCCCCTTAGGTTAGTAAATGAGGTAAAACTCTGCTGACTTTCATCATCCAATCATATGCAAACAGTATACAGGTTTTCTTTTATTTCCCTTGCTCATGATTGGGTATCTTTGCAAAGTAAATTCTCACAACATTCACTAAACTAAGGGAAAAGTGAACAGCCTATTTGCCTTTAGAATATCAACCCCAATGCCTCTTAAGGCAAAGAGAATGTTTACTAGTGAATAGCAAGCTGCAACACACAATATAATTTAGCATTGTAGGGAATCTAAAACCTAACAAAAATGCACATTACCTGTCCATTGTCTAAAAACTACAGAGAAAGAGTGCATTAGATTGGGCATTGTTGACAAATGTCAAGGGTGAACTTGCCTTCTGGCTTCTTATAGCCTTCTAAGAATGCGGTTGTGATTTTTTTTGTTTTCTTGTAACGTTGTCCTCTTTCACAAGGCCATAACAAAGATAATCTCTTGCAGCCAGACTCCCCTTTAAATTGTTTTACATTGTGAAGATTTTGTTGAGGGAAAAGGGCACCATCATTTGGACAGCATTAAATACGAACTGGAAATTCTGGTGGGAAGATCTGTTGCCTGAATCTTTCAAGAAATACACAAAACTAGGATGTATTTCAATTTATCTAAAAAAGATTGCAATTATAATATGTTTAAATATTAATTTCCTGTAATTCCCTGTTTAAGCAACATTCAGACTGGAAAGGGAGTGTTAGCATTAGCCAATTAAAAGTTGATTTTTTTTTTGCAGTTTTTTTATGTCATCAGTGTACTGCTGCTGTTTCATTATGCAGTCATAAACTGGGGTGGGTCCTAGACCAGGCTGTACTGGGTAAATTAAATGTATTCTAAGAGGCCAGAGTAGTTTCAGAAAGTGTAGAGCAGGGGTAGGTAATCTTGGCAGTCGAGTAGATGAACTGCAGTGTCATTAATTTTGAATGCCACACCAATGCACTAACACATTAGTGGGCAACGCACCTGCACTGCAGAATACAATACACACATGTCTTAAAAAAAAGTAATGCTTAATTATAGTGTACTGCCAGATGATATTAATACTATACTCTTAAGGCAGGATAACTCATAGGGGTCTATTCACTAAGCTGCCGTAGGCAGCCGAGTGAATGACCGACCTGAAGTGCTGGTGCGTCTGATTCCAGCTGTATATCGGCTGAAATCAGCCGTACATCGGCTGGCTTCGCGTGGCTTTGGGTCGGCCGTACATACTCAGCATGTTAGGCCGACCCGAAGTGCAGAAGGAGTTCGACTCAGCCGATCCAACATCTGGATTGGCTAAGCCGAACCTCCGGCAGGCTACTCGCTGCTGTTCGCTCTATTCTTATAGATGCTGAACAGCAGTGAGTGAATAGCCAAATGCCGCTGAGCGGCATTTGGCTCGGTTGTTCTGCTCGGTCTCTCTGTGGGACTGAGCAGAACAGAAAAATAGTAAAAAAAGTAGAAAAATTAAAATAGAAAACTATTGTGTGGAGCTAGCTGCGCCCAAAAGTTTTCAATTGGCCGGTGGTTCTGCTCCCGTCAAAAAAAAAGAAAAAACAAACTCTCCCGGGCGCTCTGGGAGTCTCCCGCTCCCGGCCGCCAAGGAGAGAAATACTGTTTTGTTTTTTTTCTTTATTCTGACACGGAGTCGTGTCAGAATAGAAAAAAAAAATTTGGCCATAGGAATGCATTGCTAGATTCCTATTCGCAATTTCAATTTGCAATAGCCAATAGCAAACTAGCTATTGTACTCGCCCGCTGCTGCTGTCAATCAGTAGTGGTGGACCTGATGGAGAACTACAGCAGAGGGCGGGTGCAATGCCAGTTTGCTATTGGCTATTGCAAATTGAAATTGCGAATAGGAATCTAGCAATGCATTCCTATGGCCAAAAATTTATTTTTTTTCTATTCTGACACGGCTCTGATATGATGTGAATAGGCCCTCAAGGTTTGCTCACAACAGTATACCTTTGTTATCACGCACTGCATTCATGTGCATTTTAGGAGCATTGTTTTCCATTTCTAAAAGATATTAAATTTACCTGAATGACAAATTGCAGGTCAATGCACCTAAATGAAGCATACAGGATTTATTATCAAATGCACAGCCTCACAATGCACTGGTGGGAAAAGTCACTTTTGAAAGCAATTAATTTCCCAACATACATGCATTTTGTTTGTGCTGGATAAACAAATGTCAGTGCATCTTGTGTGAATGAGACATTAAACTATTTCAACAGTAGCATAAAATATTATTTTTTCTAACTCTATTTAATTTTGACAATCTCATAATAAATCATTTATGTAGTGAAGTCCCCAATAGCCAAGTAAAGGTTGTGAATATTCCTCTTTGAAAGACAGACCATACATCATTAACAGGTGATGAGCAGCAATGTCTATTGCTGTGGGGATTTCAGTTATTATTTTATCACATAAATGTGTATGAATATCACAGTAATCTATGATATAGAAATCAGAGGAAAACTTACATTTCAGTTTCTTCTCTATCCTGCCAGTGTTTTATCCAAACTTTATATCATGAGTCTATTGCAACCAGGAAAAACCTTACTGATTATTAAGGGGCAGTGATATCAGTGAACTAAAAATTACAAAGCATGTGTCTGTCTTTAATAAAGTCATTCAAATATTGAATATATCCATAAGACAATGAATTATTGAATATTCTTTAAAATACACCGTCTTACTTGTGTTCACAATGCCGTATCACAAAAACATTTCTGTTTAGCGTAAAATGTGTGACAGGGCTACGAAAAACATTTGAACTGCATGAAGTGAACCTGTCCCACTGTTTAAACCTCTAAAAATAAACATCATGCTTAACAGCAGACACCACATTGTTCATGTTATTTCCTTTAACCCTTTCTCTGCCAGGTCCTCTGCTCCAACTTTATTTTGACCTCGGCTGGCCAGACCATTTTTGCAATTTTTCATGCCATACCCCTGTTCAATGAGGATATCCTTACTGACAACTAAGCCAGTCGTCTAAGACAGTGAAGTGGCAATTGTTTGGATTTAGTTGCAAATTGAAGCTAATTTATATAGGTCCATCATAAAATATAGAAGTAGGTGTCTTGTGATGTCTGTTTTTATTCTGCCCACAGGCATTAGATGTCGGACAGTCATGTATATATGCCCAAGTCCTAGTCAAACAACTTACTGTTATGTGTCTGTGGGGACCTTTTGGCAGGACTTCTACTTTTAAATGTTTAATGCATAGTCCAACTTCACTTTAAAAATGTAAAGTAAAATATTTTAAAAATGGCCCTTATATATTCTCAACTCCCACAATAACTGCTTATCTTGAGGATGTTAAATAAAAGTATTAAGCATGTTTTAGTTTGCTTTCATAAGGAAGAATTGGTCTAAATGGTTACTGTAAATATCTGAATTACTATTATGTTTTCATATTAAGAAAAATCCACTTATATTTGTAATTGTTTTTTTTTTTCAAAATTAGCAAAGTTCATGTTCCCTGCTGATTTGGAGAGCTCTAACTCTGACTCCGCAGGGGTGCACAGAGAGACCATTGCTTCCACACAGAGAGCAAGGGACCTTCTCTGCAGCTTGTTGGACAGCTATTCTTCACCTAAAGCAAGATTAGTGTCAGGGGTGCCTGCCAAACTGAACTTGCATATTGTACAGACAGGATATATACAGGACTGTATGCAAATTATTGTAGAGTTAGTAAATTAAACACAGAGCTAAAAAATGCAGTTACCTTTTTTTGTTATATTTGGCAACTACATAATAGCATTTGCCATTGCATGATATTGAGTAGCAAATATAAGAGAACACAAATTAAACCTATGTGGCTTAATTTTAGTCTCAAAAGGGAAATAAAAGAAGAGGAAAAATAGCCTTCAAAAAATACAAAACAGAAGGAACAGTTTTGTCATTTTAGGGTTACAAGGAATATGCAAGAATAAGCAAGAATGCAATAAGAGCTGATAAAATAGGTTATGAGAAGCACATTGCCACAAAAGGTAAGATGAACACCAAGAAGTTTTATAAATAAATTATAACAGTAAAAAGATAGGAACAGAACAAGTAGGCCCCATGAAGGATGAAACTGGAACCTTGAAAACAAATGATATGAATAAGGCAAACATGTTTAAAAAAATGTCTTTAGTTAATACACAAGAAAAAGAAAGAATTATTAGAAGGAATAATATTGCTTATACCTAGTTGAGGAAAGTACCATTATGGTTGCCAGAAATTAGGGGACAAAAATAGACTAGAAAAGCTAGATTCATTAAACCAAGGTTTATTGGAGTGGAGTCAACTGTATTTACATGGATAGAAAGCTGGCTTTAGTAATGGAGGGTAGTGGTAAAGGATTCAGCCTCTGAGTGGGCTAGAGTTGTGAGTGGTGCACCAGGGTTCTGTTTTGGGGCTGATACTGTTAATTTGTTTATAAACTACATTGAGATTCAATGAAAGTTCAATGTCTGGATCTGCTCTTTATAGTAAGTAGAAATATTACAGGAAGACCTAAATAAAATAGATGGGCTGAGACTTGGTATGTTCAACATTAAAAAAATGCAAAGTTATGCATTTGGGTGCTAACGTATTACTGGCATTACTCATTAAGTGGGGTTACAATGAGAGAATCAGAGTTGCAAAAAGATTTGGCGGACTAGTGGACTGCATAAATAGTATTAGGAAGAAATGCCAGGAGGCCACTAGCAAAGCAAACAGAATACTATAATGCGTTAAAAGGGTATTTATTCAAGGAATAAACCAATATTCTTACCCTATCACAAAACATTGGGTTAGCCTCAACTTGAGTATACAAGATGGTTACCCATTTAACATAAGGGATGTCCTAGAACTTGAAAGAGTCCAAGAGATGGTTTCTATCTACAAGTTAATAAAATGATACTGTAAAGCTGGTAACAACTTGTTTAATTGTAGGCTCCTGACGAGACCACATGGTCACAATTTAAGGTTAGAGGAAAGGAGATTTAACCTAAAATTATGGAGAGGGTTCATGACAGTCAGAGTAGTAAAAATGTGGAACTCTCTTTTCAAATAGTGGTATCAGCTGGAAATATTTATAATTTAAAAAAACTTCTAGATATCTTTCTCACCGAGCATGATATAGAAGGATGTGTATACTTTAAAAAAAAACAAATTGTCACACACAAGAACTGACACATACGCAAAAAAAGGTTGGACTGGGTGGACTGGCATCTATTTTGAACCTTAAATACTCTGTAACTATGAAAAAGAGGTGCAAATTCAGCAGCATATTTATAATTTTTGCCACTAACACAGACTTGTAAAGTGTTAGATAGATAGATAGATAGATAGATCGATAGATAGATAGATAGATAGATAGATTTGTGTTGGTGCTGGAGAGAATCCTATACTGTAGTATCACTCTCTGTTCACAGCATAGAAAGTGAGTGATTCAATCTGGACTCTCAAGGAGTTATAGGGTGGGATGCCCCTACCTGCTTTCATTTATAATTACATCAACTAACAAAATGGAAGTATTGTTTTAAAAAATACTTACCATTTCTTAACCTCTTGCCGTCCGCCCGTAGTAGAAAAACGGACGGACGGCACTGCTGCATTGGCGGGTTGCCGTCGCTAGACGGCATTTTTTTTCTGCTCGCACGCGCCCCCTAGCGGGCACGCACGGGCAGAAAAGCCCCGTCCAATGCGAACACCAGGTACCGGGTGTTTCACAGATAGGCGATCAGCGGGTCCATAGCCCGCCGATCGCCTATATGTGCTCGTTTGCGTCACCCCCCCCCCCCCCGCGCGGCCGCCGGTTTTTTTTTGTCCCCCACTGACCCCTCACCTTGAATCCCGGGATCCGCTGCCCCATCTGCGGCCCGGGATCATAATTATGCAGAATTGCAGCTTGGTAATCTCACTTAATAATTCCCACAATCATTTATTCAAACAGGGAATTCCAAATTGTTTATTCAGAGGTCAGAGAATGAGGATAAGAAACATGCTCAGTTTGGGAGCTGCCTTAGTAAATTGAGAAGGGGTTAAAGGGACTTCTTTATCAATTTACCTTATGGGATGCAGTTATTTTATTATTTTTATTTTAAATTTTAAAAACTCCAAACTTTATACTTTTAAACTATAAGAACAGAGAAGCGCATGGTAAAAAAAAGTTGAATTTCTTCAACAGACCCAGTGGATTGTTGTTTAAATGTATGTTTATAATTTCTTACCATTTTCCATCAATAAAAAAATATAAATTAAATGATGCCACTGCTGTTTTCTACCAATATTGTTGGCTGTGACAAAGAAACAGAAAGCCAAACCTTAGCCATGTTATGATAAAAACCATGAAACACCCTGGAAAATATAGCACTATGGTCAAATATATTCAATTTTAGATTAAACTTTGTTGATTTAACTTTGGGCTCTAAAAATCAGAACTAAAACTTGTGAATGCCAAGACTTCCTCAAGTGAACTTCAAACAAGTGAGAAGAAAATCACATTGGGCTGAGGAAAGTACATGGTAACACAGATACATTGATGTGCTGGAAAATGTTCAAGGTCAGACATTTCTAAATAATTGCATATGTCTTTTGGCTAAAAGGAGAGAAATAAACTGAAAAAGATGCTTTTAAGGACTCCAACTTGCTGTTGGCTTTCTGACAACATTTAAATCTACAACATATATAGTCTTATAAAAATAAAAATAAAATGCCATTGATAATTAGCACTACTGCAAGAAACTTACAGATGGAGTAAATTAGATTTGTACCATGTTAAGGATAAAGGTATTGTCATTAAATTACCTTAGGTACACTTCATAGTGGGATAATAAGAGATGCTTAAAAATCATTTAACTATTTATAAACTACCATACTATTTATGGTTTGTATTCACCCTGAAGATAAATGGGGTTTCATCAGAATTTATTTATCACAGGTATTATGGGCTTTTAGTGGGCATCATGCTGTGGGACAGCAGCTAAAATGGCAGATCCATAAGCTCTTATGAGGATATAGTTCACCATTTTAGACACTGAACTTTAATAAATAAAGGAAACATGAAAGGTATAGTAAGTCATCTATAATAGTCAGTGGGTCATCCCTTTTTTTCTAATTATTTGTATTGATTTTTTTATGACACAACAAACAAAACAGTCAGAAAAAATACAGTTGACACCTGGACTAATACACCAGGGACACCTCTCTTAAGCTGCAAAAACCGTAAAAACACATAAAGCCCTCCCCCTTTTACCATCCCAAGAGCTGCATGTCACCCAATGAGGTACAGATCAAATTGGTCACTCCCGTCACCATACATAGTTATAGCTGGATAAAGCATAGTTACTCTCTGTATGGAACAGCAAATTGAGATATCACTTGTCACATAGCAAAAACAAAAAACAAAAAAAGGAGCGCTACTACCTGGGGAACTGCTTATAGTGGTATAGTGGCTGTAAACCAATGTATATGTAAAAAGATACAAGGACTCACTGTTGATTGGAGATGATAATGATCCTATGATGAAGGATGAGGGGTGTGTGACATCAATGAAGGCGTAAAAATGTTCATCAACCATATTAAGTCATGAATGAAATGGGGTTGAAGTAGTATCTGATAATCTACAGGGTATGTGTATGGGAGATTTGCAATCCTCGTTGGATGCTGTACCCGATGTAGCAATTAGTGACACCTGTCTCTACACCTGCTCAGAGTCGGTGAGTAGGCCTGAACAACGTCTGGTAAACCTTAGAAAATGGCTTGTTATAATGCGCCCCATAACAACTGTTCCAGCAGAGACCCAGACAAATCACAACCCAACCCACCAAACTGAACCTGAAAGGTATGCCTCAGCTGAAGGTAGCGGAAGAAAAACAAATTCGGTAGCTCGAATTTGGCCTTCAGTGCATCAAAACTCAATAAGGAAGAATTTTTAACAATATTTTCCAGTGTCTACATCCCTTCAAAGCCCATAATTGATAGTCAAGGAGGCATAAAACTTGCTGGAGACGAGGGCTCCTCTGTAAAGGAGTGAATGAAGACCAGTCAAAGCTATCAAGATATAAAAAAGAGTTTACTTGCAACCACGCTGCCTCCATAGACTCCATCATATCATAAAGAGGACCAAGAGGACCATATGCATGACCAACATCGGGCCCAGCAAGTAGTATTTCTTAAGGTCTGGTAGAGCTAACCCTCCCGTCATCCATGGTTCTTACAATTTACTAAGTTGTAGCCAGGCAACAGATGCTCCCCATAGAAAGAAGCTCAAGAGTTGGTTGACCTTATAAAAAAAGAGGAGAGAATATCCACTGGAGAATTCCTAAGAAAATACAAAAAGACAGGTAATATTTTCATTTTAATCAAATTCACTCTACCAATTAGAGACAACGGAAGATGCTTCAAGGCCAACAGTTTACCTTTTGGCACCAAGAGCAGGAGCAATAAATTCAGAGACAAATAATCCCCGACATGCTCAGTAAACTTGACCCCCAGGAATGCCAACTGAGAAACCCACTGTAACAAAGAACCACACTTGCTGTGTCCACCGTCCACTGGTCTAGAGGAAAAATGTGAGACTTTGACAAGCTGACTTGCGGACCGGAACACACAGCAAACGCATCCAATATCATCCATGCCTTCTTTAAAGAAGGTCCCACATCAGCCAAATATAGAATTAAATCATCTGCATATTGTGCAAGAGGTTCCTAAATGCCTCCTATTCTAAGTCCCACTAAAGACCCTGACAACCTCAGAACAATTGCAATGGGTTCCATCATCAGCACAAACAAACTAGGGGACAGTGAATAACTCTGCCAGGTGCCCCTAGCTATCGGAAATGAAGCAGACAATGATGTGCCTATTTTTTTATGCTGTCCAAGAGGTACTACAAAGAATGGCTACCAAACTATTTTGCCCAAATCCCATCCTACAGAAGACCTCCCACATATAACCCCAATTGTTGAAAGCTTTTATATCTAATGACAGAAGGACTTCAGAACTGGCATTCACATCAGTAAGTTGAAAATTAGTAAACACCCAACGTATGTTTGTGTCTGTTGACTTACGAGAAATGAATCCCATATGTATACTGTAATATTAACTAGAGAACCAATAACTCAATAAAGACGTTAGATGATATGATGAGCAAAAGAGTGGATCTTTGGCTGGCTTAGAAAGTCAAATCACAGAAGCATCATAAAAAGAATCTGGTAGAACCCCCATCTTTAAACAATGAGCATACACATATCTAAGGCTAGAGGCCCGTTGAATAGAATATGACTTATACCATTCTGCTGGTAACACATCAGGTCCAGGCAATGTATTAGCAGAGAAAGTAGCTATGGCAGAAATTTCAGCATCTAAGAAATCCCTATCTCCCTTCTCCAAACTCAGCATCAAGAGGTCCCCAAGCAGCGCACCAAGAGAGACCATTTCATATTCAGGAATGCAAAAGAATATAATATTGTTTAAAGGTACACATTATCACTTCAGGAACTGATACAAGGTCTCCTGCAGAGTTATGAATGCATGGTATGTTCATCTGACATCGCTGTTTTACCACCAACATAGCAAGCAGTTTGCTAGTTTGTCCCCCTGCTCAAAAATAGCTTCTATAGCCTCCTCCAAAGAACAATGAGTCACTTTGGAAATATGGTGATGTAACGAGTGTTGCACATGTTTTTAGGACATTAAAAGTGTCCCTCGCAGGGGATGCACCATAGGCTGCGACAGATTTAGCTTCCTTGACTTGTAAATCCCTCCAAGCCAACTGACTCTGCTGTTGCTCTGAGCTATTGAGCAGCCTTACTGCTTAAAATATACTCCCCTCTCATAAAGGCCTTGAAGGTATCCCACACCTTACCCTCAGAGGCAGATCCAGCATTCATTTCCCAAAAAGGTCCTCATCCAACCACTCCAGGGACAGCCTTCAACATCGAGCATGTGCCCGAGAAGGAAGAGTGAATGTGACAGCCAACAGAACATGGTTAGACAGTTCCCCCAGAAGGTAGGATCACCATACTAAGAAAAGCCTGATTACCAAAAGCCCTGTCAATCCTAGCAGAAGACCCATGACTATGAGAGAAATGAGAGAACCCCTTAATCTCAGGATGCTTCCACCTCCAAACCTCTGTAACCAACGCCATCTCTGCCAACACTATCAGCTCACTGCCAGGTGACTGAAAAAGATTAGAAGTATCCAAAGATATGCCCAGGATATAGTTGAAGTCCTCCACAAAGAGAACCAGGGGAGGTAGGAAAGGAGCCATTTTTCCAGAATGTCATAAAGTATTTGCACCTGGAAAGAGGGAGGAAAATACACATTTACCAATGCTAGGGTTAGGAGTAATGATGGGCCGAATGGTTCAAATTAAAAATTTAGAATATTAAATAGGTTCATCCCATACTTTTCATCCCATCAGACGATATGGTCGAGAAAATACTTACCGGCTACCGGTCCTTATGCAAAAACATGGGTAATGAACAATGGCGGGAGACCCAATACAAAATCATTCACAGGGCATACTTTTCTTTCCAAATAACAACTAATAAGAATCGTGATACTACACTTCTAGATCATTGCCCCAAATGTAAATTAGCAGCTGCACCTCTGTTCCATTGCCTATGGTCGTGTCCCGTCATCCAAGGGTATTGGAAACGAGTCCTAGAGTTTGTATCATCTATAGTGGGACAGAGTATACCATTGGACGTCATGTTAATATTGTTTAACTACTGGGATACCTCCATAGCTTCCTCGGGCATACTTGACAAATATAGTAAACAATGGATTAGCCTTGCCCTATTGGTGGCCAAGAGGGGCATCATGAGGGAGTGGCTATCATCATACCCCCCCCCCCCCACTCTCCACAGACGGAGGGAAGATTTCAAACATCTACTCCTCTTGAAAAAATTGGATGCAGAATTACAATAGGAAGAAGAAAATAAAATTAAGATATTTCTCTCTAGATGGCAACTATTCATTAAATATGTCCTCTCACCTTCTGCTCAAAAAACTATATTATCTCCCTTTCAGTTTAGCACTCATTATATTCTAAAAAATCTAGGTGCCCCACAATAACTGGACACTCTCTTTTAAAAGGCGGTTCACCCTGTGGTCTGAGGGTGGGGGAGGGGGGAGCGGGCCCGGGCACCTCCCTTTCAGGTTAGAGCTGCAGCGGAGCGGAGGATGCCCTCATCAGTTGATGTGTTAGACATGGCATACCCGAATCACGAATAACTTAAAGCGATATCATAATGTCCCATATACAGGTCCTCTGAGATAACGGTTAAAGAAGCTACATGATATGTCATGACATGTATGGTTTTAGTTCTTGTTTTTGTTCTTGTTTTTGCCTTTACACAAATATGTCAAACTTACACTGCAGATATCTAAACATTGCTCTGGGTACTTACAGTGCGTGACTAACATGTTATTACCCTCTGGCAAGATTCTTGTTGTACTATGAAATACGCACCTCTGTATGGATATGCTCTGTAATGCAACTAATGTTTATGAAAAACCAATAAAGCAGTGATTTTTACATTACTTAAAGAGAATCGATAAAAATTAAAAATTATTTTAAATATTGTGCCTGTGGGTCCCCTTAGACTGCCTGTAAAGTGGTACATCTGTACAATGTATAGAACCTGCTGCAGCAAAAATTCCATTTGTAAAGAAAAAAAATGACATTTAAAAAGAAAAAAAAAAGCGTGTGGTTAACCCTCTCAAACAATATCAGACCCTTTAGGTCTGGTAGGAATGTTAGGAGGTACTCCATTTAAAAAAAAAAAGAAAAAGCGTGGGGTTCCCCCCAAAAGTCATACCAGACCCTTAAGGTCTGGTAGGAATTTCAAGAAGGGGAAAATGGGGAAAAAACATTCCATACCAGACCCTTTATCCGAGCACCGGCCTGGCAGGGCAGGAAAGAGGGAGCGCCCCCCTGCCTCCCATACCAGGCCACATTTCCTTGGCACTTAGAGTGTGCTTTTCCAGGGTGGCCCTTGTCACCTTGTCCCCGTGCCAATGGGGACAAGGACCTCTTCCCCACAAGCCCTGGGGCGTTGGTTGTGGGGGGTGCGGGCAGGGGACTTATTCACATCAGGGCACCCACATGTGCCTCCCCTTGTGAATCAGTAAGGGGTACTTGTACTTGTACCCCTACCCATTCACTAAAGGGTTAAATCAAATTTGTAAAAAAAAAAAGAGGCCAAACGTTTTAAGAAAATCCTTTAATTGAAAACAAAAACAAAAGACAAGTTGACAAATGGTTAGGCATATACAGTAATCCAGCACATCCACACAAGATATCAGACGTTTCTCAACACCAAAAAATAGAAAAAACAGTAAGCAATCCTCACTAGAGTGAGCCAAGTTGTTTCAGCCAATCATTAGCCATGGCAGGCAAGTCAAAAAGGGTAAAAGCTCCAGAATGTTGAACACGCAGCTTGCTGAGGTGCAGCATTGTACATTGAATGCCATGCTCATAAAGTCATCTGCGTATTTCCAGGAATGATCGCCTCCTCTTCTGGATATCTTCAGAGAAGTCTGGAAAAAGATGAACCACTGAGTTATCATGGTGCAAGTTAAGATGTTTCCATGCCACCACTAACACCATGCACGGTCTCTGTAGTTTAAGAATCGTAACAAGAATTAGCTTGAAGGGGCATGTGGACCCAACTTCCCTGTGGGAACTCCGTGTGCCCATTCCACAAGAAGGGTAGGGGGAGGCAGCCACATCCAGCCTGAGTATAGTCTTTAAAAATGTTTCTGCAAATTGTGCTGACCGGGAACCTTCAGCCCCCTGCAGCAAGCCCATCACTCTGATATTTTTTGCTACATAAGTGGTTCTCAGCATCAGTACAGCCGGGGGAGCTGAGTGTCCTAAACCTCGAAAACTCAAGTTTCAGCAGGGAATAGGCGACCCCTAAACTTTTCCAAGTCATGGTCAGAGTAACCTTGCACCCCTTGGTGGTCAGAGTAACCTTGGTGGTCAGAGTAACCTTGCACCCCTTGATAACCTCCAGGATAGTCTTGGTGTTCACTGTTCCCTCAGCCACTGACCTAGGATCCCACAAATGGGCAGGAGAATCCCCTGAACCAGCCAGTTGCTCTACCTCCATCACCTGCACCTCACTGCCAGCCTCATTCCCACGAACAGTAGAAGGCAAGATGGTGGCTGAGGAACACGTGGCCAGGCACCACAAGTGCTACTGCTCTAGCTGGCATAGAAGAAAATGTTGGGGATACACCAACTGTCAGATGTTCAAGTAAGTGCCTTAAAAAATCTGCTCAGGATGAGGCAAGGATTTTAGCTGTAGAGAGAGCGGAGCTCCAGAACACACGTCCGACTCACTTTACATCGCATCCACACACCCTGTCATAATTTTTCAATTTGTTGGCTGCTCTAAATTAAATAGTGAAGTATGATTGCTTAGTAGTAGGTATTGTTGAAGAGCAAATTTATTCATAGACAATCTTTAATTGATTCTAAGGAAAGGCCGTCATTTTTAGTCCCAACAGAGGTGCAACTGTTCCATAGAAATGGATGGAGACTTAGGCATGCAAGTGTAGGAGATGTTTCAGGAGAGCGCTTGCGGGAGGAGGGAAGGAGCCTATAAAAAATTAACTGTACAGATAAATGATACAGTGATGAGCTTAGATCATTTCGATGAGCAGACACATGAATGTACACATGCCCACATATACACATATATGTAGAGGGTTATTTATTAAAACTGGGTAAAAGAAAATGAAACATAGTTGTTGCTGATTTCAATCAAAAACAATCCTTGCTTAAAGGGTCATTCCAAATTTCCCAGCAGATGTGGAAAACTGAAATTACCCCCACAAATTGGTCCCCTCTTTCACCACCAGCAGTCACGCCTTTGAAGCAGCTGTCATTCTCCCCTGCTGCAACCAGTGTATGGGCCACAACAGTGCAGCCCGGTACTCTGTATATGGAATAATGCTCACAAATGGTAAGCAGTCATTGTTAAGTGCGGTCACCTGACCATGCTGACCAATGAGAAGTGCTTCTTGTTAAGAAGCACTTCTTACTGTGTATGGTGTAGGGGGGCATACACCATCTGCAGCATGGGGGAACAGTAGTTTCCCTAAAATATGACTACTGAGGGGAGCCAGAGGGGACCAATTTGTGGGGGTAATTTCAGTTTCCCACATTTGCTGGGAAACTGGAAGTAACCCATAACTTTTCCATTGAAATGAAAGGTGAAAGTACTAAAACAACTTTACCTTATATTTTAGTTAATAGATATAAATACGTAACAGTTAATGCAATGTACAGTACCTTGGTACTGTAGAATCTGAATGTTTCACACATAATAACTGTAACCTGTGTAAGAGAATGGTGTTTATTAGAAATAGTTCTACAACAGTGACTCTATTGCAGGAAAAATGTAAATAATGTTTAATGCAATCTCCTAATCTGTTAATAAAATATATGTGTATTTTTATTGACCAATATTACTTTTTTTAATCAACTGTTTTTAAATCCCTTTTAAAATTTTTCCTTCACCTGAGCCTATTTATACAACTACAGGAGTTAGAAAATGGAATGAATAGCTCCCTTAAATCTGGATGGATTTGTGAGCCAATTCATTACAGTACTGTTTATTGACTCACATGTCTGCCTTATTACCTAGCGTCCCACTTCTAAGAAGCATACTGTTTCTGGGACAGTCTGTTTTTGAATATACCCGGAAGACAGCCTCTTATACCTACGATTCTTGTGTTAACATTACAAACCTCAGATTTTCCACTGGCAAGAAGGTATGTCTTTACTTCCTATAGTATTTTGTAACGAATAATCCAACTGTGATATGATAAACAGATGGGCAAGACACAGCTAAGAGTGAGTGTATATCTAAAAATGCTGTCACTTGTAAAATAAAAGTAAAATAAAAATGAATCTGTACAAGTTTGTGTTGGCAAATATATGTGTGTTTGTACGTGTATGCCATATACACAGACACACATGAACTTTCCCCAGACCTATACTTTATGGCCAAATGTATGTGCAAACGTAACCATCAGACCTACATGTGACCAAAACTATGCAGACACCCCTTCAAATTATTGAGATCTGGGGGTTGATTTACTAACCTTATAAACACGACACAAACAAGTATACACCTCTGTAGTGTGTTCCCTCCCAGCATGATCTATTGGTGTAATCTAGACACCTTTGTATTGTGTACACACCCAGCAGTTGTGTTGTGCAAAGCCCTGCATGAATTGCAAGGTGATGTTGTGTAAATTAGCTCTACATTGTGTTGCTTGCATTGATGAATGCAGGAATGTAAATGCATGAGCTAACCATTTTTGTCTAAACTGTGAAGCAGCATTATATATGCATCATGTGCATGCTTTTTCCATATATGGCATTAGTGGAAATATGCTTTTAGAGACTTTTTGGTTGATAAATACGTTTTGCTGTGTAAAAATCACATGCACCTAGTGCGTGCATGTGTTTAGGTTTGTAAATCACCCCCCTGGTGTTACCAGTTTATGGTATACACAAAAAAAACATTTTTGGACAATTGTGTTCTTCTGTCCTTGTGGTGAAATTTTGGGAATGCTCTTTTCTGTTCCAGAATGATTATGTCCCTGTGCACAAAGCAAGATCCATAACGACAGTGAGGGACATTTATAAAGCAAATTAGATACACAATTAGATGCACATCAGACTGCCTCTCTTTTAGTAAAGTCTATGCCATCTTTTCTTTTGTGCATTTGTGACCCCTATGTCTGTAATCCTGGGGAGTCAACTGCAACAGACATCTTAGACCGATTTATCACTGTAGAAGGAAGAGATTTTCACTCTAAACTTGCGTTCCTGAAAGTAGTCAGTATTGACCCCAAGGGGTTGATTTACTAACCTTATAAACACACCACGAACATGTATACACCTCTGTAGTGTGTTCCCTCCCAGCATGATCTATGGGTGGAATCTAAACACCTTTGTAGTGTGTACACACCCAGCAGGTGTATTGTGCAAAGCCAAGCATGAATTGCAAGGTGATGTTGTGTAAATTAGCTCTACATTGTGTTGCTTGCGTTGATGAATGCAGGAATGTAAATGCATGAGCTAACCATTTTTGTCTAAACTGTGAAGCAGCATTATATATGCATCATGTGCATGATTTTTCCATATATGGCATTAGTGGAAATATGCTTTTAGACACTTTTTGGTTGATCAATACGTTTTGCTGTGTGAAAATCACACGCACCTGGTGCGTGCGTGTGTTTGTTTAGGTTAGTAAATCACCCCCCAAGGGTCAGTGGAACATTCTTTCAGGATCCAGAGCACCCCCAGGTGGCGCTGGAGCCGGGTCCTGCAGTTCCTGTGCTCGCCTGCGGGTGTCTCCAGCAGCCAGGAACTGTAAGGAACCTGCAGCTCCGGTACTCACCTGCGGGTGTGCCCCAGGTGTGACTGATCATCCCATCACCTGGTGCTTCCTGGGAGGGTATTTAGGCCCTCCCTGCAGTCAGGAAGCTGGGTCAGTATTGTGTTGCTAAACCTGACTGATGCCCATGTCCTGAACCTTGCTTCCTATCTGAAAACCTGTCACCGACCCGGCTTGTTACCTGACCACTCTCCATTGAATCCTGTTCCTGTACCGCGCTTCCCTCCTGTTAACGACTCGGCTTGTACCTGACCACTCTTCTGGTATCCCGAGGCCTGCTGTACATCTGCAGGCCTGTTACCCCTCTTTGTTGGGTTTGTAGTTTTGTTGATGTGGAACCAATAAACTGTGCATATAACCCTATCCTGTGTGGGCATATTAATTTGGTCATCCTGTGTGGGTACCTGCATGTGGTGTGAGAACGCCTGTGCAGGGTACCCTGACAGAATACTGACCCCCAACGACCAAATTGACCACACAGGGACCTGCAGGCTTTTGGGGTTTTCTGTTTTCCCTTGCCACTGTCGAGATGGATCTCGAGGGGATAGATTATTATGCGCTCCTGGCGTCCGAGGTGCCGCAGCACTGCCGTCAGTTGTTTCAAGGCTTCCCTAGAGCAGACCTGTTGGAATACATCCGGAGGGCTCACGGTTTTATGGATCTGACTGGTTGTCCTTTTGAGGATATCCAACCCCTAATCACTATCTGTAGTGAACTAGCTCTGAGGGGTGATGAGGGTGATGACTTTTCCCCTCCCTTTACATTGACGCAGGTTATGTCGCTGGTGTGGTTTTTGGAGGATGATCCTACTTTGTTCATTGGATATTACTCTGAATGTTCACGGGAGACCTTGTTGGAATGTATTGAGGCGGTTCAGTCCCTTATTGACCAGGGGGTCTGTGTGGGAACCTTTGCCGAACCCTTGCTCCAGAAGCCCAGCTCTTCGACTCCGGTGATCCAGTGCCTGCTGCCCAGCTCTTTGACTCCGCTGATCCGGTGCCTGCTGCCCAGCTCTTCGACTCTGCTGATCCGGTGACTGCTGCCCAGCTCTTCGACTCTGCTGATCCGGTGACTGCTGCCCAGCTCTTTGCTTCTGGTCCTGGTGCCCCTCAGTGCTGGTGGGAGTGCCCCATAAAACCCTTTTACCCATGGCCTTCCTGTTGGGTCTTCTGCTGGCCTGTAGAGACTTCTGCCGGATCCGGATGGTGGACTTCTCGGCCTGATGCCTGACCCTGGTGGGGGGGTGCTCCGCCAGTCCCTGAACTTTTGCCCTGGGGCATGTGGTGGACTTGGCGGCCTTGCAGGCTTTCCGTGCCCTTGGACTTCGAGTGCCCGTGGACTTCGAGTCCGCTCCTTGAGTGGGGGGTACTGTCAGGATCCAGAGTACCCCCAGGTGGAGCTGGAGCCGGGTCCTGCAGTTCCTGTGCTCGCCTGCGGGTGTCTCCAGCAGCCAGGAACTGTAAGGAACCTGCAGCTCCAGTACTCACCTGCGGGTGTGCCCCAGCTGTGACTGATCATCCCATCACCTGGTGCTTCCTGGGAGGGTATTTAGGCCCTCCCTGCAGTCAGGAAGCTGGGTCAGTATTGTGTTGCTAAACCTGACTGATGCCCATGTCCTGAACCTTGCTTCCTATCTGAAAACCTGTCACCGACCCGGCTTGTTACCCGACCACTCTCCGTTGAATCCTGTTCCTGTACCGCGCTGCCCTCCTGTTAACGACTCGGCTTGTACCTGACCACTCTTCTGGTATCCCGAGGCCTGCTGTACATCTGCAGGCCTGTTACCCCTCTTTGTTGGGTTTGTAGTTTTGTTGATGTGGAACCAATAAACTGTGCATATAACCCTATCCTGTGTGGGCATATTAATTTGGTCATCCTGTGTGGGTACCTGCATGTGGTGTGAGAACGCCTGTGCAGGGTACCCTGACACATTCTAACGGTTCAGTTAAATGTCTGGGGATCAACAGATGCTTGATAAATGATGAAAGGTCAAAGAACTGATTGCTGTGCATTTACTAACAATTCTGCAAGTATCGACAGTATTAAAAAAATATATATTATTTTAGTAGTACTATTATTTAAAGTAGGATTCATAAAACTATTTTCATGTCATAAATGTTTAAGGGTTGATGAGGAAACTTCATGAAGTTGTTAATGAGCTGAAGAGTTTGTTGGCCCCTACTCAAAATATCAATGCAAAACATGGTCACCCTTTGCACTAACATTGATGGTTACCCCAAAGCTGACTGTGCATTAGACATGTTCCCTTGCAAAAACAATTTTGTTTCATTTCGAATCGTATCGATTTTTATTCTTTTGTTTTTCGGATGTCGTATGCGAAATTTGATTTGGTTCGTTATTCAGATTTCATATCCGTCCAAATTTTCATTTCGGAAAGATTCCTAATATAAAGTCACATGACCATGCCTGTAATGCAACCCCCAAAAGCCAATCTAATTGGCCAGAGTCATGTCCGGTTCAGTATCCCTTTGAACGAAATTTGGGGGATCAGAATTTTTGTTAAGGGACAGTTCAGATGCGTTCCTATTCAGACGCGTTCGAATTTGGACATACGGTGCATCCAAATGTCCAAATTTAACAAAATTCATATGAATATCCATTCGGAACAAAACTAAATGTAAATGTTTACTGTACACCCACTGTTGCTTCGGTCAGAGGTATAAGTGCAAGATGGGTCCTGTTTACACCCTGCTTTAAACAAAAGCACAATTAAGAATTGGCCTGGTAAGGGTCAGGTTTTATTTAGAGGGTGAATAACTGAGCCGAAGTGAACTGAGCTGAACAACGTTCGGCTACTCACTTTGGCTCTTGATCAGCTGAGCCAAAGCTCCGGGGCCCGACCAGCAGTGAGTGAATAGCCGAATGCTGCCGAGCGGCATGCGGCTCAGGTATTCTGCACACTACCTCTGAGGTAGCAAGCAGAATAAAAAAAATGTAAGCAAAAGAAAATCAATGTCCCTGTGGCCTCAAATAAGCTTAGGACGCAGGTCTGTCATTGTAGGACAACAACTGGACAGAGCCAGCTGTGACACCACTGCTGGCTCCACCCATTTGTTGTCATGTAATGACTGCCCAGTGTTCTTGATGACGCTGGGCTTTGATTGCATCACAAAAACTTGGCACAGCCAGCCGTCACATCATCCAGCCGTGAAATCGGCTTTGCAGACCGTTCTTCTCCCTTCGGCTGTGACTATGGCTCAGCCGAGCCGAAGCATATGCGTTCGGGTCAGCTGAGCTGCTCAGCTGCCTTCAGCTGCTGTACGGGTTATTGAGAATAGTCCATATGGCAGCCCTTTGGTTCAAACGAACTGTAGGATTCCGGTGAACGAAGTGAGCCGAAGGATCAGCCGAAGCTAGATCCTTCGGCTCAATAGTGAATAACCCTCTTAATTGCAGTGCTACTTTAGAACAGCTGAGGAGGAATTAATAAATCATGCTGTAGCCTTGTAGTAAATATATCCCCAAACTTGTCTCACATATCTTTTCTAGCCGTGCCTTGCTGTGCAACACCATTGAAAAAGTCTAGTGTGATAGAAATTGAATGCCCTGTACAGATCCCTGACTGAACACCTTTGGAAAGAATTGGAATCAGTACCCAACATTACAACAGCTCTTTTGGCAAAATTGGCACACATTTCCACAAGCACATTTAAACATTTTGTGTAAAATGTTGTGCGAAAATCCTCTAGTTAAAAGCCTAAACTTATTTGGTCCCCCAGTTTCCAAATTGTGTATTTCAAACTACCTCATATAGCAAATATATTGGTATGTTTTCATATGCTGCTTATTTGTTAACTAAATAATCAGTCAATTGATTTCCAAGCTCAGTGTACTTAAGCCACATTTATTAGGAATGTCTTTGTTACTTTTGACCCAGCATTTGTTTTAAATATTATGTTAATGCCTCAGCCCAATAGCTTCCAACCTATCCAAAGGCTGTGTGGGCTAAAATGTGCACCCCTGTTTAGGATACATAAAAGTGTTTCATGACAAAGCACATTCCTGATTAAGCACTAAGAGCTCATAATTTCTTTCGAAATTCATATACATATAGCTGAAATGCTACAAGCGACCTTGCTGTTGCAAGAAATACTAATCTATTTCCCAGCCAGCATGCTAACATTGCTCAGTACAATTGACAATTAAATTAGACCTGATCATGATGTCACCAAAAAAGAATAAATTTAGATGTGAATGCAACTGACATTGTCCATCTACTGTAGTTAATGATGTCAAATCTTGTGTGGCAAAAAAAATTCAAACCCTCCATCAATCTTCAGTTGGCCTCAAATGGCAGAGCCAAGCATTCCTCATTCCCCTTTGACTACCTGAAGAAAATAAATGATAAAGTGGAGCAGATTTAGCATTTCATGCTTGGACCAGTTATCAGCAGATTATTCTCATCTTTTAGACGTTCCGCATGGGTATGGTAAAAAGGAATTACAACTTTTCCGTAAATCCTTTTTTTAATTGCATGATGTTTCAGACCCCACAAACCATTAATAACGGTAATCCAAAAAAGACTGCATGTTAAATGATCACTCCACTGACCTTCGCAGCGTTGGGCATAACTGATGCACACTTCTCAGTTCTATGAGGTTGGAGACCTTGCATAAAACATACTGGACTTTTGATACCTTGCACAAACACAAGGGAACCTCTTATAGCTGAAATGCTACAAACGACCTTGCTGTTGCAAGAAATACTAATCTATTTCCCAGCCAGCATGCTAACATTGCTCAGTACAATTGACAATTAAATTAGACCTGATCATGATGTCACCAAAAAAGAATAAATTTAGATGTGAATGCAACTGACATTGTCCATCTACTGTAGTTAATGATGTAAAATCTTGTGTGGCAAAAGAAATTCAAACCCTCCATCAATCTTCAGTTGGCCTCAAATGGCAGAACCAAACATTCCTCATTCCCCTTTGACTACCTGAAGAAAAGAAATGATAAAGTGGAGCAGATTTAGCATTTCATGCTTGGACCAGTTATCAGCAGATTATTCTCATCTTTTAGACGTTCCGCATGGGTATGGTAAAAGGGAATTACAACTTTTCCTTACAATCCTTTTTTTAATTGCATGATGTTTCAGACCCCACATACTATTAATAATGGTAATCCAAAAAAGACTGCATGTTAAATGGGCACTCCACTGACTTTCGCAGCGTTGGGCATAACTGATGCACACTTCTCAGTTCTATGAGGTTGGAGACCTTGCATAAAACATACTGGACTTTTGATACCTTGCACAAACACAAGGGAACCTCTTACTCCCCAAGTCAAAGCTTTGACCACCAAGATACTTTCCCTTGGGTATACTTCAAGACCCAAGCTTAAGTCACCTGGCAATGTAGCAGAACATGCAAGAACCATACTTTTAACA
The DNA here is from genome assembly GCF_000935625.1 of Nanorana parkeri. Lineage (NCBI taxonomy): Eukaryota > Metazoa > Chordata > Amphibia > Anura > Dicroglossidae > Nanorana > Nanorana parkeri. The sequence goes on from NW_017306570.1 coordinate 56,898, forward strand.
CACTCCAGTGCACACAAAACAGCGCACTAAACAAATGTTGGGTCAAAGACAGAGTCCTCTACTTTCTTTGTACATGCCCCATTAATCCCCTTTGCACTGAATCATGTAGAGACAAAGACACTTTAAAGATATATTCAATCAGCAGATTATTCTCATCTTTTAGACGTTCCGCATGGGTATGGTAAAAAGGAATTACAACTTTTCCGTAAATCCTTTTTTTAATTGCATGATGTTTCAGACCCCCCAAACCATTAATAACGGTAATCCAAAAAAGACTGCATGTTAAATGATCACTCCACTGACCTTCGCAGCGTTGGGCATAACTGATGCACACTTCTCAGTTCTATGAGGTTGGAGACCTTGCATAAAACATACTGGACTTTTGATACCTTGCACAAACACAAGGGAACCTCTTATAGCTGAAATGCTACAAACGACCTTGCTGTTGCAAGAAATACTAATCTATTTCCCAGCCAGCATGCTAACATTGCTCAGTACAATTGACAATTAAATTAGACCTGATCATGATGTCACCAAAAAAGAATAAATTTAGATGTGAATGCAACTGACATTGTCCATCTACTGTAGTTAATGATGTAAAATCTTGTGTGGCAAAAGAAATTCAAACCCTCCATCAATCTTCAGTTGGCCTCAAATGGCAGAACCAAACATTCCTCATTCCCCTTTGACTACCTGAAGAAAAGAAATGATAAAGTGGAGCAGATTTAGCATTTCATGCTTGGACCAGTTATCAGCAGATTATTCTCATCTTTTAGACGTTCCGCATGGGTATGGTAAAAGGGAATTACAACTTTTCCTTACAATCCTTTTTTTAATTGCATGATGTTTCAGACCCCACATACTATTAATAATGGTAATCCAAAAAAGACTGCATGTTAAATGGGCACTCCACTGACTTTCGCAGCGTTGGGCATAACTGATGCACACTTCTCAGTTCTATGAGGTTGGAGACCTTGCATAAAACATACTGGACTTTTGATACCTTGCACAAACACAAGGGAACCTCTTACTCCCCAAGTCAAAGCTTTGACCACCAAGATACTTTCCCTTGGGTATACTTCAAGACCCAAGCTTAAGTCACCTGGCAATGTAGCAGAACATGCAAGAACCATACTTTTAACACACTCCAGTGCACACAAAACAGCGCACTAAACAAATGTTGGGTCAAAGACAGAGTCCTCTACTTTCTTTGTACATGCCCCATTAATCCCCTTTGCACTGAATCATGTAGAGACAAAGACACTTTAAAGATATATTCCAAGTTTTCAAACAATAAATGCACCTATGTTGTAAAAATATTTATAAACTTTGTTTGCATTGGAACCTGCAAAGCATAGCAACCATGATCATAGCATTGTAAGTGCCAATTCCAATGATTCAAAAAAAATGCACCCATGTTGCAAAATAAAACAAATGTGAATTTAATATTATTTTGCATGGGAACCTGCAAAACATAGCAACCATGATTATAGAATTGTAGGTGCAATGGACAGACTCCTGCAGAATATTCCCCCAGCCCTAAGTCCATACAGAGGTACAAACCTTCAGATATAAAGCTGGAGGAAGTAATTAATGGATTACAAGTGCTGTGATGTTTCAGATGGTACTTGTAGTTTTTCCATTTACAGATACTTTGAATGGATCTCTGAATGGATGAAGCAGCTGTGTGGGTGGAGCCACACACAATCGCACTGAATTCAAAAACAGACAGCAGTCTATGGGGAGAAGAACCTCACAATCCAAGTAAGGGGGTTGTTTGAGGGTGTAAGTTTTGTAATTGAACCACCATATTCCATGTCAATTGCTAAATATATAGGTGTAATAAGAAACATGGTATGGAAGGAAGAATAGCCTTTAAAAAGGAGAGAATGTCATACGGGATTGCTTGTAATAAGAAAATATGTTCTTTACTGCGGAGAAATAAAATTATAAAATATCCGGGATAATATTTGCAGAGTTAAATATTTGTAATATAGCTCTTTTGCAAGACACAGTTTAAAAAAAACCTACTTTGAAGACCAATAGAGGCTCTGATGCTCATATTCCCCTATGCTGATCTTACAACTCTAGACTGGAGTATAACTCTTTTTCCTTGGGAAACACAACAACAACCTGCTGTGTTTCCACAATGTGGAGAAACACATTTCTCCAGTACTAACATGGTGAGGTGATGGGTCTTCCTCCCAGCGAAAATGACAGGCGTGACCATTCGTCCCAGCTGACTGATTCACTCTCACCCCTCCCCAACTCCACCAAATATTCCCGCCACCTAGCTTTCTAGACTGACAGCTCAACAACCAACCCCGAGTGGGGAGGCTCCTAGCATTTAAAGGCCACTTATATGCATCTAGCATATCATTTTACTAGTTATTTAACAAGATTCTGGGGTACCATCCCTCTGACCACAGAAAACACATTTTACAATCAATGCATACATGCTGCAATCTACATAGTCTCTTTTAAACATGAGATCTTTTCAGTACATTATAAAACTTCATCTAGGAGAAAAAGACATTAAGTTACACAGACTTATGTAGAGACAGGAAACATGAAAATGTTTCCATACTAAGAAAATATCTATATGTTCTTGCTTATTTCATTTTCTAATTTATATCTTTACAGGTTTCATGCAGATACAAAATACAGTAAAACAAATAATTCAAACTAATTTGTAATTTCTAACAGTCAACACCATGTATATTTGCTTTCTTTACACACAGCCAAAGGGTTAATTAAAAATATATTTTTTTTTTACGAGCTGACTTGAGTTTAGATGACCCACTGTTCTGAAACTAATTTTACAGCTTAACTCATATCAAGTATCCTGACCCCCCCTAAAATAAAGCTTTTTTGAAATGGAATGCTCCCAACCAGTTGGAAAATCCTTCAAGTGTTTTGATTGGCAAGGATTCTGCCAGACAGTGGGAGTTATAAATAAACATTTCAGCAGAGCCTGGAAAAGCAAGCATCATTCCCGCACAGCCAAAGTCTGCCTGGCTATTTTTTTCCCCTTAGTGCTTGTTCTCTGGGACTTAAACTGTGCTAAATCCCCTGCAATGCATTACATAAGCCTCCAGCAGGACATTAAACTGTGTGTTTATGAGTGTCAGAGACACAACAAGAAAAGAAAAAAACTTTACTAACTACTCACACACAAATACACAAACACATAAAATCTATCTATCTATCTATCTATCTATCTATCTATCTATCTATCTATCTATCTATCTATCTATCTATCTATCTATCTATCAGTAGATCTACATAACATCTGCTGGTGTATTATTTATGAAATAAACATACATATAGTGATATGTAATATTCAGTTTAAAGCTGAAGTGTAGCCAACTAGAAGATGTCCTGTAATGCAGAACATTAACTGTTTTCTTGGCTTCAAATACTATACAGAAATTGGCTCCTGCTGAGCTGTCTGCAAAGTTCTAATACAGACACTGGCTTGGGGGATGGATTCAGAAATACATGGTCTACCTACTTAGTAACACTTACTACATTTATGTTCTGTAAATTGGAGATGGAGGTATCTCAGTGGTAGCACTGTACTGTATCACAGGAGTTATACACACAGTGGTCATAGATATCCACCTGATACCCTGCATGAGCTGTCAATAGTGGAGACTATTATAAATACAAATCCTTGGAATTCACAGATAATAAATACATTTCACAACATAACTGGGCAAAATAAATATAAATATAGTCTTACTGGAGTGCTACTCTCTCTTGACTCTAAGGTCAAATGTCAATCCAAACTAAAATATGTTAAAGATTAAATAAAAGCAGATTTACCTGCCCACAAAAATAGATTTCAGCACAGCATTCCTGGGTCCAGGTATGTATCACAGCTAGCTTTGGCATTTTCACACATGTTCAGCTAACCAATACAAGTGTCATTCTGCACTCGCTAAACAGGCAATAAAAAAGAACTATGATCTGTGTCCTCTCTTCTTGGTAACATTCCGCCTATGGTTAGGGTACCATACCTCTAGCCATCTGTGGGCTACATAGTATTGAGGCAGTAAAGCACTACCATATAAAGTAAATCTCTCTTTTACTATTAATTTATCAGGTTAACAAAGATAAATGCTACATAAAAAGATATAAACCATTTATTAAAACAACCCACTATGATTTTAGTTCATGTCTGCATATGAGGATTGAAGCTATCAAACTGACGTCTTCCTTATAAATAACTTTCTACTTACTCCTACTCAGGTCAGGCATGGTGTTAATAATACATTAACCCATCCATTGAAGATATTTTCAAAATCTGACAGGAAAAAAAAAACAGTAAAAATTATTTTAGGTACATTAAATAGCATGCATGAGAAATAAAAACAAGGTTAAACTATATAAACATTTCAAATCCATATCTATATTTAAACCAATAGTCTGGAAAAAAATCTTATATGATATATCCCTTTTGCTTCTGTATTGAGGTTGACTTTATTCTACATTACTCCTCCAACTGTAAAAAAAATTCAACCCATTCCCATTTTTAATATTTAAATGTATAGACACATTAAGGCCCCATTCACACGTAGCGACATACCTTTTGCAGCGGCCGGGGTAGCGCGACTTTCGGGGCGACGTTCCAGCGACGGTAGCGCGACCTTCTCAGTCGGGCTCCATTAGAAAAAAGCAAAATCCGCTGAAAAAGGGTCCTGTAGAAGCGACTTGCAACCGCGACGAGCGACGCGAGACATGGAGCTAAGACAGTTCCTTTGAATATCATTAGCCGGCAACTTCTCGCGATATCGCGCGGCAAAAATGCGCGAAATCGCGCGATATATCGCTACGTGTGAATGGGCCCTTAGGGGTTGATTACTAGCTTACAGAAGACAGATAACAATGTTTGTGCTTTCAGGTAAGCTTACAGAAAGTCAAAAGGATGCTGCATTTCCGGCACTATCAACAGGTACATTCTATACTGGTTGAAAATGTGCAACTAGTACAGAATGTAATGTGAAAACTAAAAGAGCAACCACAACTAAGGACTGGTAAGCTGTAAAATATTTTTATCGGAAAATACATAGGGTTCTATTCACTAAGCTGCCGAGGGCAGCCAAGTGAACAACTGACCCCAAGTGAAGTGAGTCGAACACTGTTCGGCTATTCACTTCAGGCTTGTACGGCTGATTTCAGCCGTATATCGGCTGAAGTCAGCCGTACATCGGCTTGCTTTGCATCGCTTCGGGTCAGCCGAACATGCTCAGCATGTTCGGCTGACCGGCTCAGCATGTTCGGCTCAGCATGTTCGGCTGACCCGAAGTGCAGAAGGAGTTCGACTTAGCTGATCCAACATCCGGCAGGCTACTCACTACTGTTCGGTCTATTTTTATAGATGCCAAACAGCAGTGAGTGAATAGTGAATCCCTCAGAGGGACCGAGCAGAACAGAAAAATAGTTTAAAAAGTACAAAAAAAGTCAACAGAAAATAATTGTGCGGAGCTAGCAATGACAGCTAGCTCCGCCCAACAGTTTTCTATTGTCCGGCGGTTCTGCTGCCGTAAAAAAAAAAACTCTCCCAGGCGCTCTGGGAGTCTCCCGCTCCTGGCCGCCCAGGAGAGAAACACTGCTTTTTCTTTTTTTTACTTTATTCTGACACGGAGCCGTGTCAAAAAAAAGATTCTTGCCCATAGGAATGCATTGCTAGATTCCTATTGGCTATTTCAATTTGCAATAGCCAATAGTAAACTAGCATTGTACCCGCCCTCTGCTGATGGACCTGATGGAGAACTGCAGCAGAGGGCGGGTACAATGCTAGTTTACTATTGGCTATTGCAAATTGACTCGTACAGCACCCCTTCTACTGAGCCGAAGGGGTCCTGGGGCCGAAACTAGCCGAAGGATCTATGAGAAAAAGAAAAAGAACAAAAGAGAGCGCCTCCATAGTGTAAAAAACAGACACATTCTGCATTCTTTTAGAAATGTCCACTTGGGGATGCGAATGCGTGCGTTTATCCATATGTGCTCGACAGCGGTGCCACTCTTAGTAGTGGTTCTTATAGAATTTAAGTGTTTACACTTTGACATCCATATATTGCGGTCATTGATGTTGAATATTAAGTTCATTATTTTTATAAGTTATATCCAGATCACTTATGCACTAGTGGATGTTAGTGCACACTTTTATTAGTTTCAATGCATTTTGTTGGCTGGGACAATTCCCATTATGGTTGGTTTCCATCCAGCTCTATTGGTGAACACTAACATCTACCAGCCAAAGACGAATGTATGTGAATTAGTGTATGGTTTTTGGATATGTGCAATATATTAATTTATTTTATACACTAATAATTTTCATAAGATGAATTTCTCATCACAAGTCACTTGTAATCACTTGAATATATTACATCCATGTTTTATAGTAATCACTTGAAGTAATAACTTGAATATATTACATCCATTTTTCTATAATAATTACAGAGACAGAAGGGGTTTCTGTTATCGAAATTTGTTTAAATGCTGGGTTTATATCCCATTTTCCAAATAGATATATTGTTCCACCATTTTCATAGGTGAGTGTGGAGGCCATCTAGAGATAGCTTTAGTGTTTTTATTTTCCAAGCTTCGAAAGTAGCTAGCGCATAAATGCACTGTTTCAACTATTTAAGTTTTGTTGTATGAATTGTTTGTATCCTTTGTGCAGCTGCATTTGTCAGTCTGCGGCGTATAGATCATCCTGATTGAGAACTGGGAAATGACTCCTTATAGTTTTTTATTAACCATTCCATGTATGACATCATATTGTGGATTAGCTCAAGCTGAATAGTAATTAGAGATCACTTGCAGCTGCCTTCTCTCGATGAGCCTCCAACACCGACTGGATGATTGGACTAAAAATCCCATGTGACCCTCTCCGTCAAAGATTTAAGACAGGATACAGGGGGTGTTCATTCATTGGTTCTGATGAAGGGGGCGTGCCCCAGAAACACGTTAACCATTTATCAATACAGGGATCGAGGTTACTGGTGTTTTACATCGCTCCAGATTCTCCCTGCCAGGGGTTCCGTCCTCTCACCCTATTCTACTGGTTTTTATTCTACCGAACTGTTGTAAGTACAGCCTAAGAGCTGCGTGTTTTTACTATTAAATAACATTTTTACACTATGGAGGCGCTCTCTTTTGTTCTTTTTCTCATAGACTGGTGTTCCATCTAATCTGTGGGAGCTGCCTCCACCGTGTTTGCTGTATTTTTACTGCTGGGCTCTTTTTGGATTTGAAGGCGCCGGTATTGTTTTGCAATTTAGCTGAAGGATGGGCCGAAGCTACGGCTAGATCCTTCTGCAGCTTCGTGAATAGACCCCATAGTATGCTTATTGGTTCCCCAGTTATGAATAAACAGGAAGTGCTATACATCACTTTCTGTTCATTCATAAGTAGGGGCATAGTACTTATGTGCTCGGTTTATGAATGGAGAGGAGCACTCAGTACAGAGGCTTCCTGTCTATTCATAACTGGGGAGAGTACTATGCCTCTTCAGTTTGTAAATTAACTGGAAGCCTCTATACTGAGAGATCTTGTTAATTTAGTGCTGGGGCTACAGAAAATGAGATTGAGGACTCTGTGTCCTCAATCTCTTTTTCTATTTCAAAAGGAAAATGTCAGGGGTCTGATTAGACCATTGATATTTCCATAAAACCCCTCGGACAGTATTTAAAAAAATTAAAAAGTAAAAATAAACAAAAATTAAAATTAAAAAAATAGTTACAAATAAATAAAACACAAGCCCCTCACATGCACACACACACCATACATGTGTAACAGTGTGCACCATATTGTGGTGTACTCATGTGCATGTGCTGCGGTACGTTGTAAAAACACATCACAGTGCTTTTTTGGCCTTTTTTTTAAAATAACAATAATTTAACTGTGTGGCAGCACATGGCAAAGTGTTGTGACACTTTGCCTTGCGTTGTGATACACTTTGTTGCGAATTAAATGTATGCCTGCACCATTTTATCGCAACACACACTAACACAACTCACAAACAGCACTGCAGATCAGACTTTACCACAACACAAATTTTTAGCATAAGTTGTTTTTTTTACAGTTTTGCATTTCTTCATTTTTTTACCATTTCGCAAAAAGGCGCAATTTAAAATGTACAAATATTTGTTTTTTTTAACTCAATGCAGTTTTATCTTTTAGATTTAGTCAGAAAATTGCTTTTTGTGTGCACTGATACTGATTTTAGTGTGCTTTTATCAATATATTTGTATAATTTTTATCGGTTTAATATTGATTTGATAAGCATTTTTGCAAATATTGCAGGACCTACAAAATTAGTAGCACCATCTTTTTATCTATGGGTCCTGTGCTTTCAGGAAATGTATGGTTGGGGGGCAGCAGTTTAAAATTAAAAAAAGTGGAAATTTGTAAAAATGGTCTAGCCAGCTGAGGTCAAATGTGGAACACAAGGCTTGACAGCAAAAGGGTTAAATACACTTTAACTTTCTCATTGAGTGACTGTTAGGAACTGTGTGAAACAACTTTGCAAAGTGTCGAATGTACCACATCCACAGCCATACCTCTGCCCAAGTTTCAGGTTTCTAGGTCACCACAAAGTATCAATCAAAAGGCAGGATTGTGGTTAAGGATGGGCAAAGGGTCCGTAACTGGAACAGACAGGACAAAGTACCAAATAAAAAATGAAGGCAAAGTCAGATTGCTTATGATATTATTTTCTCACAAGTTCCATACCAACCACTTACTTAGCATCTCAATAACAGAAATTTAACATACAGGTCTATCGTTGCTAAATGAAGACATGAATTCCTTTTCAAATATAGGTCCTACCTTTTGCTTATAAGTATTAGAAATAATGGCTTATAAATGACAGAGCATAACTATTTGAAGACTTGAAGATATAAGTCATAAGATCCAGGTGCTCTATTCACATTTATATTGTCTAACCTTTTGTGGTGCATGTAAAATTGTGTCAATACTATCATCATGTAGTGCATCTGCATCATTATATTAGCATACAAAGAGATACAGAAGACATTTAATATGTTTGCTCCCTCTTTGCCAACTTTGACCAACCTATATACTCAGATCTCATCTTCTAGTTATCAATACATTTCATTAATTGTTTAGAATCTGCTTGCTCTTATAATAGCTTGCTTTTTATTTGATATTTTTGTCAATCTAATTTCATTTTTTGTTGTTTTATGTTTTATGCTTTGAAGCTCCTGAAATTAATTAGCACTAGAAGTAAGCCACGTAATGTATATATCATATTTAGTCTTTCATACATGCTGCTCTTGGATACCCTAGCATTTCTGGAAATTATTGGCAACTATGTTTTTATGCACAGCCACCTCCAACTGGGGTCCCTGCTCCTGGTTTGCATCTGTAGCATTCCCAAGAATCATGATGCAATTGCTTCTCCAACAGCTTTAGTTACCTCTGTGGACACAAACCATGCCTACCAACAACTATACCAATGTACATGGTTTTGTAGTGCAGCCACAGGCAACTTCTTTTAATAGTTGACATTTGTGTGCCCGCTCTTACTCTTACACAAATTACATAATTCCAGAAAAGTTTTGAATTCTCCTACATCAGTTTTAATAACTTAAACAGCTTTGGTTCTATTGTCATTTATGTGATACCTAAAGTATGTGTTGTACTGAGATTTGTATTTGTTATGAAATATTTAAAAAGTAAGTCTGTGTCTATTTGAGCATACTTTCTGATGGCTATCATATTGGAGGAGGAGCCGCAAACCTACCCTAGAGTGGAGGAAACATTAACCTTTGGTGGCTACATTAGCGCATTTTGACCTTTCTAGAAATAGGGGTCACCTCCTATTAGTGAGCTGCTGTCATTAGGGAGGTGGTCTCAACATGTGGTTTGTTTTGTGTAAGAATTTTCAATAGACATGTGCGATTCGGTTAGTTCCGAAATTTGTTTTGGACGAATTTTTGGAAATTCAGGGATTCGGATGCATCCGAATTCCGAATTACAGCTAAGACGAATGCAAACGAATCCGAATTCCCGATTTCCCGAAATTCGTTAGCGGTAGACCTGCTGAAATTCTTTTATGGACGAAATTCGTTATTGGACGAATTTCGTTGCAGCAAAATGACATTAGGAAAAAAAAAGACAAAATGACATTTTTTTTCCTAATGTCATTTTGCTGCAATGAAATTCATTAGCGGTAGTCCGGCCCAAATTATTTAATGTACGGAATTCGTTATTGGGGGGGAACCTCACACTTTTTTTTTTCATCTTCTGCAGACTGTAAAAAAAAATCATTTTTTTTGTTTCCTAATGTAATTTTGCTTCAACGAAATCCGTTATTGGACGAATTTCGTTGCAGCAAAATGACATTAGGAAATTTTTTTTACAAAAAAATACATTTTTTATACAGTCTGCAGAAGATGAAAAAAAAAAGCGTGAGGTTCCCCCCCAATTCATACCAGACCCTTTAGGTCTGGTAGGAATGTTAGGAGGGACCCCCCAGTTATAACACAAAAAAAGTGCGTGGGGTTCCCCCCAAAATCCATACCAGACCCTTAAGGTCTGGTAGGAATTTTAAAGGGGAATGCGTGCCCTCCGCATTGGGAGGGTGTCCCCATGCCGATGGGGACAAGGGCCTCTTCCCCACAACCCTGACCCGGTGGTTGTGCGGGTCTGCGGGCAAGCGGGCGGTTTTGCATTGGGGGTACCCCTTTAAAAAAGGAGGCACCCAGATGCCGCCCCCCATGTGAATGAGTAAGGGGTCAAATAGTTAGTAAAAAGTCCAGACTTTTGACAAAATCCTTTATTTGAAAAAAAACATAGTCAATTTTTGACTATTCCTTTAATAATTTTTTTTTTTTAAATGGCTCCATCGATGTAATCCAAAATCAGTTTCCGAATGCTATTCAGGTCTGTGAGCAGAGGTGTCATAATTCTTTTCAGATGACAGCTTGGCTCTTTTTTTGTGTTATAACGTGCACAAACTTTCATTTTCTCCTACAACACCTACTAAAACATTTTCCCTCTACAACAATTCTATGGTTAAAAGTTCAGAGGCAATAGTGTAGTGGTTAGAGTACTGGTTTGCCATTGTCAAGATCACAGATTCTAATCCAGGGCAGGGAGAATAATGGATAAAGCTTTTTTTTCTTTGCTTTTGAATTGGCATTCTCCTAACATTCCTACCAGACCTAAAGGGTCTGGTATGAATTGGGGGGGAACCTCAGGCTTTTTTTTTTCATCTTCTGCAGACTGTAAAAAAAAATGACATTTTTCCCCCCTAATGTCATTTTGCTGCAACGAAATTCGTCCATAAACAAATTTTGGCCGGACTACCGCTAACGAATTTCGTCCGAAACTAATTTAATTTCGGACCCGAATCCGAAAAACGAAACTAAACTAAACACATTTTTTGCTGGTGCACATGTCTAATTTTCAACCCATTTGTAACTGGCTTATATACAGACTCGTTTTTTATGAAGGACATTTTGTTGGATTGGTATAATGTATTAATATGTACACATGAGATTTCTTGATTATCTAGCTCTGATGTATTACTATATCGTTTTTAGTGCACATTAAGGTTTTTTTGTTTAAATAGGGAACCCCAAGCTCTTTTCTTCATCAGAATTAATTCCAGAAATGTGTGTCTATTACAATACCAGAGATTAAGATTCCAGGAACACAGATGGGCAGCTCCGGCTGATCCTTCAGCTAGATTCAGCCGCCTGAGCCCTTCGGTGCAGTACAACTGAAGGGCTGCTGTACGGGCTATTCACTAAAGCCTGTACAGCTCCCGAAGTTGGCCGAGCGGCTCTGTCGAGCCGAAGGCATATGCTTCGGCTCAACTGAGCCAAGGTGAAATCCGAAGCGGGTCTAGCTGTCAGTAGCGGGCCAAAAACCTTGTACTGACAGCTGGGCGGAGCCAGCCGTGATCTTACGGCTGGCTCCGGCCCCTTGCAATGACAGATCAGCGTGCAGGTAACATGGGGATGCTGATCTGTCATTGCAGTGAGAACTCAGTGGAGCCGGCCATGATATCATGGCCAGCTCCGCCGAGTTCTCAGTGTGTAGGCCAGCTCCACCGAGTTCTCATTGTAATGACAGATCAGCATCCCCTGGTTACCTGGTAACCAGGAGACACTGAACTGTCATTACACACTGAGAACTTTGCGGATCCGGCCGTGATATCATGGCCAGCTCTGCCGAGTTCTCATCAGTGTCCCCTGGTTACCAGGTAACCAGGGGACGCTAAACTGTTATTACACACTGTGAACTCAGCCGAGCCGGCCGTGATATCACGGCTGGGACCGCCAAGTTCTCAGTGTGTAATGACAGATCAGCATATCTTGGTTACCAGGTAACCAGGGGACGCTGATCTGTCATTACAATGAGAACTCTGTGGAGATAGCTGGCCAATAGGAAACAGTTGGGTGGAGCTAGCTGTCACTGCTAACTCCGCCCAATCGTTTTCTACTTTTTTTCTACTTTTTTCACTTTTTCTATTCTGCTCGCTACCACAGAGGTACCGAGCAGAATAGTCAAGCCGAATGCCGATGGGGGGCATTCGGCTAGTCACTCACTGCTGTTCGGCATCTATGAGAATAGGCCAAACAGCAGCGTGTAGCCTGCCGGAGGTTCGGCTCAGCCGATCCAGATGTTGGATCGGCTGAGTCAAACTCTTTCTGCACTTCGGGTCGGCCGAAAATGCTGAGCATGTTTGGCCGACCCGAAGCCAGCCGAAGCCACCTGATGTACGGCTGATTTCAGCCGATATACGGCTGGAATCAGCCGTACCAGCCTGAAGTAAATAGCCGAACAGCATTTGGCTCACTTCGGTTTGGGTCGGTTAGTCACTCGACTGCCTACGGCAGCTTAGTGAATAGGCCCCACAGTATTTCAGCTGTGGGATGCAATAATGCAACAATAGGCTGCTTTGTGCATAGGAAAAACAGCAGTGTTTGGCAGGTAGACTGCCATTACTGTAAGAACCTGAATTTTTATTTTTGATAAAAGTTTACCTTTAAATGTATTGCATTCCATCGTGAAACATATTTTCTCACAAACAAGAGTGTGATGATGTGGCAATATGATATAAAGCCAAATGAGAAAAAAAAGAAAAGTAAACATATTTGGGAAATTTACTGCGATTCCAGAATATGGTTCAATGCCTCATACAAGCCAAAGAATACTACACATAGGGATATGTAAACAAACTCAGAAAAAAAATGTTGGATATATGTACCAACTATGTTGCAGACTGACTCACTAGAAACCAGTACCCTGTAGTCAAAACATAGATTTTCCAGGCAGTTCTCTATGCAGCTTAATAACATTAATTTGGAATAACTGCTGCTCACGATCATTGCCAAAAAAGATCCTGATAATTTTATGAGAGGATAATGCTTTTGGAGAACAGCCAGGCATAGAATATGACACCGTTCTACTAGAAACATTTGATTTTTATGCTAGTCACATTTCTGAAAACTTGCAAGATTAAGTGTGATATTTTTTTATAACAGAAAATAAAGCTTCAGTTAGAAATATAGTATCTTTACATAAAGAAGTGAATGCTTAAGGGGAGGAAATGTGTATGCAATGGACTTAAAATCAATGGAAAGTCAATACAGCACATATGCTTACAAATATAGGATAAATTAGTAACATGCTGCAAAGATAAATTAGTTGTCATGACAATCAATCATGTTAGTTTTTTTTTGTATTTGGGATAGTTTGACTAGGTAATGATAAAGGATGACACGTTGCTATGGGTTACAGAACTGTTTGTGCTTTAGAGGCTTTAAAATAAAACTTGAATAGGCTTATTTACTGTGCACCTCCAGTGTTTCTTACAATTTAGCCAGTGCTTTTGACCCTTTCATGTAGTAACACAGAAAGGTGGCCAAATTCCAGTAGATTGTTGAAGAGTTTAAAGGAGAACTATGAGGTGAGTGCTTTTCACTCACCTCATAGTTCTAGCCGACCTGTGACAATGAGACTGTCACAGGTCGGCTCAGTAGATCGGGAGGTGAGCAAACACATACCGGGTTTGCTCACCTCTCGATCCTGTCACGGCTCTCTGCTATGACAGGGGGAGGGGCTGGATTCCCCTCTCCCCGCTCCGATCTGCCAGCGCTGACTGGCGGAACGGACGCGGAGGGTGTGGGTACAGCTGGCTCTGCCTCTAGATAGTCAGAGCCAGCTGTCACTCACGCAGCTGGGCGGATCCCGTCGTCTAAGTCGGGGGCTGTGGCGTCTCAGCTGTATACTGAGCTTAGGGTAACGGGAGGGCGCTAGTTTGTGTCCTCCCGTTACCCTAAGGAGAACTATGGGGAAAAACACTGACCCCATAGTTCTCCTTTAAAAGGGCTAAGGGGCCATTCACACCATACCATTGTTTTAATCACATGATACTGTGTGATTAATGCATGCTATCATACGGGGCACCCAGCATGCATTATTGTGTGGTAGGTGCATTGTGTTGCCAACACAACGCACCTAGCGCACAGTAATTCCAACTAGGTGTGTTGTGCGATAGCATCTGTTAACTGCACAGTATCATTACAATTAATGCAATGCTATGGTCTGAACCCTGATGTTATACTTATTATGCTAGAATTATGGCTGACTTAAGCAGCCTTGATGCTTCATTGCCTCTAGATGGAGCTGTTGGCAAAATCTGAATTTGCAACTTCTGGTCACAAAACGTTTATGCTTTAATTACAGTGACCTGTTATTATACACCACTAAAAATTATTTTTGCTTAGTGAATAGCTTATCCTCATTTAGTAAATCAACCCCAATGCTTAACATTGTCAGCATGGACATGTTGTGTATTTTAAGCTTATTCAGTAAACAGTACAAGGTAGGTACAAAATATACTGTAAATCTATAGCAACCAATTAAAATCATCTTTACTTAAGCCAGATATTTAAAGCATGGTTACTGATTATAATCTGTTAGCACCTTTTTCTTTGTACTGTTTCACCCCCGAAGGATGGTTTTGTTTTATTTTAGTCTGTATTTTGGCATGAATGATTGTGCTCTCATGTACCAAAATAAGTGTTAATCTTTTCCATCATTCTATCCAATCTGTCAGGAAGAAGTCCATTTTATACTTGCTCTTGCTGCTGTGAATATGTTCATTAAATTCCAGTTACTTCTGAATCCCTATAATGTAGGAAGTGTGATAACAGTTAGAACAAATGCTTTTAATTAGTACATTGAAAAAAAATGAATTTCACAACTAAAAATAAACCTGTCAATATTGAAATATGGGATCTGCCACTGATGACATCCTTTTAAAGATGCAGGTACCTGGGTTATCATCATGAATCTTGCTTTAGTATTTATTGAGCCACCCAGAACAGGCATAGTGAAGTGTTGTGACTGCTAATAAGCTCATGCTTTGATATGATTCAGCAAACATATCAACTCATGCAAACAGCTAAATACATAGGTGAACCACACACAGTATATTGAAGCTGTTATATCTGCCACCTAGTCTTGAGATTAATGGCTTGATCACACCATATACAGTGCGTTCCAGCACGATTTGCTGCTGGAACTCACTGTATCGCATTTCTTCCACCCTCCTGCATTTAGGGGCAGGAGTGGGCAAGGTAATGCATTGAAGCCAATGGCACCGCAGCCACCCACCCCAGCCACAGTGCGATCACTCACACCAGAATACGTGGCACATCAATGCCTGCATTTCTGTCCAGTGCAGTCAGAAAAAATAGTGCTTGTAGCATTTTTTTTTATCCCAGCCAGGATGCGATACAGTGTGTTCCAGCAGCAAATTGTGCTGGAACAAACTGTATATGGTGTGAACAAGCCCTTACACAACTCTGCTACAGAGCATAGTCCTGTCTTGCAGGTCAGGATACATGATTTTTCTCTTCTGCAGTTAAGTAAAATTCCCACCACTAGCAAGTGACTGAACAGTTAAGAAGTAGTAGCAGACCAATAAGCTCATCTTGATGTCCCTTTTTTTCTCCTTTTGTCAGCATGTTCCTTGTCAGCACATTACCTGACTGGCTCCTTGTGCTGCATCTCACTTTCACAGCCATGAGCTCTGCTGTACAGTGGATTGCAAAAGGTAGTACCAATTCAAATTCAGGTACTTACACTATTTCTATATATGCAATACATTTAATTATGTATTAATGAATGCATATCTGCAAATATTGGGGTCTATTCACTAAGCTGCCAAAGGATCTAGCCGTAGCTTCGATCCTTCGGCTAGCTTCGGCCCCAGGATCCCTTCGGTTCAGTAGAGTAGAGCCCGTACCACTCCCGAACGTGGCCGAGCGGCTCAGTTGAGCCGAACGCATATGCATCGGCTCGGCTGAGTCGCGCTGAAAGCCAAAGCTGGCCGAGCGGCCGGCCATTGGCCGGCCGACAGCCTGCTTCTGACAGCTGGGCGGAGCCAGCCGTGATGTTACAAAATCAGAGTGCCCAGGAGATTTTTTTTTTTAATGGTGGCAGAACCGCCGGACATTAGAAAACTGTTGGGCGGAGCTAGCTGTCATTTCTAGCTCCGCACAATCGTTTTCTATTTACTTTTTTAGCTATTTTTCTGTTCTGCTCGGTCCCTCTGAGGGAACCGCAGTGAGTAGCCTGCCAGAGGTTCGGCTCAGCTGATCCAGATCTTGAATCGGCTGAGTCGAACTCCTTCTGCACATGCGAAGCAAGCCGATGTACGTACGAGCCTGAAGTGAATAGCCGAACAGTGTTCGGCTCACTTTACTTGGGGTCGGTTGTTCACTCGGCTGACCTCGGCAGCTTAGTGAATAGACCCGATTGTGTCATTAATAGCTGCCCGGAGTTCAGCTTTAAGAAATGTTTAGGACTACAGTCCCTGAGCATTCTTCTTTACATTCTAGTTAGCATTGCCAGCTCCCATGCATGTATCTTGACAGTTTCCTTTTAAGCTTGTTATTGCCACCTGTAAAATACCCATTCGGTAATAGTCAATTGATTTGCAAATCAGGCGTACAGGTCAATTGGGTAATAGCAGATTTTTTTTATAATTTACCTTAATATGATCAGCAGACATATTGATTCTGTATCATACAGTATATCAATTGTGGTTGTTTGGATTCCATAACTGCATAACTCTTAACACAAACCACACATCTCCATGAAAATATTCTGGCAAAACAAAAATGTGTGATTTGGCTATTCAGGAGCATTGGTTACAACAAAAACGAGAAATACCGGGGTTTATGAGAGATATGACACCATGGCTTGAAGTTTGATAGAAATGTTTTTTTATTTTTAGATAAAATGTTATAGATGTAAAAAAAATGTATTAAGTGAATAAAGTAAACTAGCCTCACCATGTTTAGACAAACAAATCTATGATTTGCTAATTTGCTTGATTTACTAACTATTCCAATAGTAATGATGGAAACATACTCCCTGCAGCTATTAGATACTGGAGAAAACCTGATATACATCCTAATGCAACCCAGTCACTTCTTACATTAGAATATGCTCACAAAGTCATTAGCTTCCTGCTTACATTTTTCCTCAGCCACTAGAGGCTTAATTCACAAAGCCTTACACAAGGATAAGGGTATTCATTTTCAGGCATGTCACTGTAATTTTCAAATCTGATTGGACTTAAAAAGAAAACTTCAATTCAGAGCTGTGGAAAACGATTAGTAGTAATTTTAAGTAGTAATTTTAAAACACTGTCAATGCAGTGGAAGACATTTGGCTGAAAAAGGAAGGTCCTCAGGAGATGAAGGCCTAGTCACTATTGCGACCTCTGTGATGCCTGGTTGGATTTTATACTTTCCTTTGCATAACAAGTTTTCAATACCTAAAGGGTTTTTTTTTACAAAAGGGTGATGTATTTGAAGAAGTCAGGAGAAGTGAACACTCTAGGACAGGGGTGCCCACAATTTTTGTGTTTAAGATCTACTTTTCAAATGACGAGCTACATGAGATCTACCAAACGAATAATAACCTCCCTCGTTCTCTCTCTCCTGGCTGTCTCTCCTCGCTCTCCTGGCTGTCTCTCCTTGCTCTCTCCCCCTGCTGTCTCTCCTGGTTTTTTCTCCTTGCTCATCCTCCTGGCTGACTCTCCTCTCCTGGCTGTCATTCCTCATTTTCTCTCCTGGGTGTCTCTCTTCCCTCCCCTGGCTGTCTCTCCTTGCTCTCTCCCCTGACTGTCTCTCCTCTCTCTCTTTCCTAGCTGTCTCTCCTTGCTCTGTCTCCTGGCTCACCTTGTTGTATTTTGCAAACAGTGTAGTGCAACAGGCTGTGTAAACTAATATTCATTGATGTAATACATAGCACTTCAATCACCAGTATCCACAGAAAGGTGTCAGGGAGCTGGGCTCAGCAGACTCAGGCTAATAGGTAATCATGTGTGCACAGCTAAATACCAAAATGGAATAAAGGGGCCTCCATTCACACCCTTCGTGATCTACCAACAGCAGCTTTGAGAGCTACTGGTAGATCACGATCTAACTAATGGGCACCCCTGCTCTAGGACAACATAGCTATACTGGAAAGTGAGCTGAACTGGATAATTTTTCCAAACTCACCATTTTGTGAATAGCCTTGTTAGTTTAATCTGTGTCTTTATTGGATCTATGCAATGTTAATAGGTATCTCTTTTCATTCATTAGTACTGATAAGGAGATGCTGATGCTTGGTCTTGGTCAAGTAGTAATTTTTAAACATTGGTACTAAAGTTCAAGGAAACATATAATCAAAAATAAAAACTAACGTTATATAAAAGTCACACATGGAAAAAAGACCCCACAAGTGTGTAAAGCCTTAAAACATAGGGGTCTATTCAGGAAGCTGCCGAAGGATCTGGCCATAGCTTCGGCTGATCCTTCGGCTAGCTTCGGCCCCAGGACCCCTTCGGTAGGAACTGAAATGTTTTAGACACCCAATAATAGACACAATGGCCTGCTCCTTTTCCATCTTAGGTCCATAACAACTGCATTGTGTGAAAGTAGGCTGTGTGAACAGTAACATTTATACAGTGACCACTGCTGCCATCTTTTTCCATATTAGGGTACCTCCAGACCTTTGTCAACTTTTTCTAGTCTGAATGGGTGGGATACCCAAATGAAGGGGGATTCAGTTAAGGCCAACCACAATCAGTGCTAAGAAGACAAACGCAGAGCAGACAGTCCAAACCCTGGAAATGGCCACTCAAAATGGCCATGACCATATTTGGACAATGGCATCACCTTTTATCCCTGGCCCCTTGGTCTCATTTGCATGGCATCTCTCATTTGCAATAGGACTAGAGCTGTGTGAAGATCATCATGTGCAGCGAGCTGTTACATTGGCAGATAATCATGATTAAAGTGGATCTACATTGGTGGATAATTTGACAGGGGACATTGTTTTTTTTCCTAATAAATAACTTTTTTCATGGTGTGGGGGAGGTTATTTTTATGAATGATTA
>NW_017306570.1:76617-97436 GCF_000935625.1 Nanorana parkeri
ACAAGGGGTACTTTGTTCACCGGGGGGGGGGTGGGGGAGGGATGGGTTGGATGTCTGGGGGTCTGAAAAAACAATGTCCTTAATGTAAATACAACATCAATCACATCCATTGATATAGATCCATGCCAATTATGGTGACCCATTGACACAAGGACCTGCAAGCCAACAATCCTCACTTGTTGCTACTCCCATTGCAAATTACAGCTCCCTGGCCAGCTATGTTAATATCAACAAACCGGCCAAGAATACTGGGTGACATCATTGACCAAATATGGTCTTGACCACATTTGGTCAATGGCATCACCTAGAATCCCTTAGCTGGTCTGCTTACTAGCACCAGCTGGCCAGGGAATTGTCATTTGGCAGTGTCAGTACTACTGCTGCAAAATGTTGGGCTTCTGGCTGATGTTTGTGAACACATACAGCCAGTTTGTTTACCCTTTCCCTAAACGTCAGACTAGATTTGGGTCAAACTCATGTTTAACCCAACCTGAAGATCATCCCTATCCACCACTATTCTTTATTTAGGTTTAGGTGGAATGTGTATTATTTTTCAGTACTTCTGGATTGTTACCTCAAGCTAGTTTTAAATTGTATGCACCATTAGAGTTGTCAAATCCAATATAGAGAATGTGACACAGCTTTTTCAATTGTCAATTACATTTCTGTATTCAATATGGTTTAGAAGCAGTGTTGCATGTTTTAAATACATTTTTATTTTTTAAATACAAATTTTTACCCAAATCCACAGAATATCTTTTTAGTTGGAAAATTGTAAAAAATCAACTGATTTGCTAATAAGTATGGATCCCAAGTGGTGTGACAAAATTTTTTTAGTGTGCTAGTGGATTATCGGATCCTGTGATATGGCAAGCTGTTGTTTAGCAACAGCCAGAAAAAAAATCACACAATAAGGCATTGTAAGCCTCATTATATACGTTTGCACATCTACATGAAAGGCCATTCAAGATCTTGTAAACATTAAATGTCCATATACAGTTGTGAATCATTTGATATTGCTGGTCATGGGCAAGACTAACAAGGTACATATACATTTTTGCTACTCTAGATTTTGTACTGGACATTTTTGCACTCCCTCTGTTAACTGACCTAACTTGGTCTCCACATTTCTTCGCCAGGATTGGTACTCAAAGATGTGATCCAGAATCAAGCATGTGGACCATAGCTACACTTGCAGCGGAACCAAAATCAAAGTGGTGCAAGCAGTGTAGACTGACAGCCTCCAGAGCAGGAAAACTACCTCAGACAGGAGTTTTGGAGCTGGATGAGGCAACTGGAAGTCAGGCTCAGCTGTAATTACAAGGACAAGGCAGAATGCCACAATGCTGAGTAGGTTGTGTGGGATTCCCCAGGACAGGAAGTCTAAGGGCCAGCTGATATTCACCAGTGCTCCTGATGGTGGATATGGATTTTGCTGCGTGCTGACCCCAGGTCTCAGCCCCCAGGTTCATCCTACTCAGTGGACGACAGCCATTAGGAGACAAGGCCAAAGGTCAGGACAGGCGGCAGACCACGATCACCAGGAGACAAGCCAAAGGTCAGGGCTGGGGGCAGACATGGATATCAGGAAACAAACAAAAGGTCAGGACAGGTGGCAGGTGAGGATTACCAGGAAACCAGCCAAGGGTCGGTACACAGAAATGGCAAAGGATCTAGCAGCTTGACTGTAAATAGGGGCTCAGTGACTAGTTTAGAAATCATTGCTAAGGCAGTGAGCTGTGAAATGCACTGAGTTTAAATAGGGTGAGTGATTGGGAGTAAGCTCTGGATTATCCACAAGTGGACAGCACTAACTGGCTGAGAAGATGCATAAAAAAAACCAGGTGAGATTGGGCAATGCCTAAAGCTGCTAGACCAGTGCAAGAGCAAGGTAGGAACAGAGCACATGCCTGGTGGACTACAAGTAACAGCACAGCCCTGCATGCCTGTGGAACCAGGGGTAAGAGGTCTGCACATACTTGTAGAACTACAAGTGATAGTTCAGCTGCATCTCTGCTTTGAAGACTTTATTTAAGCTATGATGATCAGTAACCATAGAAATTTCCATAGTTACTTTCTGAAAGCCTCTATGATCAGAGACATTTATAGAACTACCTAGTAACCTAAATATAAGCTGCTTTTGAATACCTATATAAAGAGGAGAACGGTAACAGCACAAGGTCACAGGACCCACCTCATAATCCGAACAAGGTCATTGTTGCAATACCTGCAACACCACTAATTATACAGCATTGTTTTGTCATGAGAACAGTCATCCATTATGTGTTTCTTAAAACATATAAGTCCATATTTATTGGCTATTTACTGTAGCAAAATATTCTAATTAATAAACTGGCATTAGTTATCTGCTTCACAAATGTATATTTTGTTCTGATTTTGACAATTTTAATCCAACATTTTTAAAACTAACATACTAGAGCACAGTGAACTTACTACTTGGAGGACATGTGGTATGCCAGCATTAGTATTTATATAAAAGAATTACCTGTGAATTGCTAACATAAGCTCATCATTATATATGCCTTCAAACACATAGAGCAAGCTGCTGCATTAGGTGGTCTCTGATAGTTGCATGGCTGGGTTGTCCAGCCTTAGGTCATATATGAGTGGCACAAAGGAGCTTCAAGTGAAATGTAATTTTGTGATGGCATGAAGTGGGGTTTAAATAAGCCAGATATGCTTTGGAAATACATTCTCAGCCCTTAAGGCATATGGATCCTCTTCATGCAAGTAATGAATTCATTGTAAATTAAATGTTCTTTTAAAAGCTACAAAGGAAACCTGTGGGTGATATATTCAAAGGAACCAAAGAGGGAAATTACCATAAAAGGATTTAATGAAGTTGACACATAGCTACCAGGTTCTATATTTAGCAAACATGCCGAGTAGTGAGAATATACTGTATATTTTAGATCACAGTTCCTACTTGGGCTGGCATATTTTAATGAGGGTGTCCCCTACTTAGGAAATTGCTGCAGTCTATAGTCCTATTTAGATATTCAATATAGGGCTGGGGAAGATATTTAAAATCCATAATCAGGTATATTTAATTTTGTGAGACTTAACATGAAATGCAACTTTTGAAAGTAGAAATATGGAAGCTGTCTTGGCTAAGGTACAAGCTCCAGGGCTGTCATCCTGATCAAGGCTTTACAAAATAGTAGGTTACTGATCTTAAAAAGGATACAGAGTAGGTGATTAAGATCTTCAGACTTCATTGCCATACTTCTTCCATGTCATTGACTCACTAGGTAGTGGAGCCAAAATTGGCATGGCAGCCATGCTGTAGCTATGCAAAACTAATCTAGCAATGGTAGCTTAATTACCGTTATTAAACAAAGGTCAACCTTTACTTTCTTGTCAACATTTCCACGGAGTTTAGTCAAACTTTACCCTGATACAGATGGACTTAGCTCCATCGAAACAATGATGACAATAAAATACTGATACTGTTGAAAAATCAAGAACTGTAAGTGCCTCTATACCTATTTTGGATTTGTACAGATATTTTTGTGAATGAGCATCCAGGTATTTATCTTACAAATAGAGTATGGTGGCTACCCCTGGGATTATAGATACACACTCAGACACACACACGCACACATATACAGTGATGGCCCAAAATATTGGCACCCCTGCATTTCTGTCAGCTAATGCACCACGCACAGAAAATTGTTGCTATCACAAAAGTTTAGGCATTCTCATGTTTATTTCTTTAGTTTGTATTGGTATGACACAAAAAAAGCGGAGAAAAAAAAGCCAAATATGACACATTCCACGCAAAACTCCAAAAATGGACTAGACAAAATTATTGGTACCTTCTCCAAATTGCTAGAAATAATTACATTCCAAGTTTTTGTGGAAAAAACTGATCATCTGATCATCTGATCCTTTGACATCTGCAAACGGACGGCTTTTGTTGTATTTATGCCGTATCCCCACATCTGATCATCTGATCCTTTTTCCCTCAGACACAGCCTTTGGGTTTGATACGGTGACAGACCTTCTAAGGCAAATCAAAAGCCTGAAGAAGAAGCGGGTTGACCTTGAACTACACGGTCAAAGCCTATCTGAGTACTACAGAGCCAGGAGAATACCCCGTGGCTTTCGCATCACCAACCAGCCAACCATTGGTCGCCAGAAACCAGAATTCTGTAATAAATGGTGCGAGATCTCCACCCAAAATTCACTCAGCTATATGCTGTTGGTAATTGAGGAGGTAAAAATACAACTTTGCAACATCAATCGTGAGATAACGACATTGGAGCTGACATTGAATGAGAAAGCCAGAGACAAAGAAAGCCTCGCCACAGATCTGAAGAGAATTGAGACTGACATCTCTACATACACTGATTAACAGAGGCAAATCAAACGTGACAAATTCCGCCACGTTAACCAGGATTACCAAGAAGCAGAGTCTACCCCTGGCTCACGGGCAGCAACCGCAGACGCAACAGACCCATGTTCCAGAGAACGAGGGGTCGCCCAAGACACCGCGGAGCTATAGCCGCCTCATCGACAGACAGTGAACGGCCCATGGAAAATCCGTCAACCGACAGCGATCCGGGTACCTCCACTGTCATCCCACACCTTGGTGACACGACACACCTTTTTCACCTGGCAGGAGACGTCACCGACCTCGGCGGAGCCAGAAGACAAAGAGGTGTTCAAACGAGAATGAACCGTGGGAGACAGGACAAGAGAGCCCGGTAATCAATCTCTCATCTAGAACGATCTCAAGTGGCGAACACAGTCTTCTCTCCAAAGGCCTCTCATTTTCTCCAACCGATAAATTTGACCCTTTTGGGTTTGAGGTGGAAATTTTCCAATAAGAAAGATCACTCAAGATCAAACAACACTTCTCTAGGACGCCCACTGACAACAAATCCAGCTGCATACCCATGCTCAGGACCAAGAGCAAATGTATGCCACCTGGCAACTTTCACTCAATTGATAGCTATACCAGGACCCTAAAACATGATGTCCTGACCTCCGCCTCCAAAGGCAGAACATGTACAAACCTTAAAAGGGAAGAGTTTGTTGCCCTTAAGGAGCTCAAGCAAGATGCATCAATTATCATCAAGCCAGCTGACAACTATACTAACTACAAACAAGGTATGTTAATTTGATTGAGTGATAATACCAGCTACAAGGTTGTCAAAAAGGATATTGCGTATAAGTCTGTACACAAACTTAAAAGCTTGGTCAATATAGGCATCACTAATGGGTGGATTGATGAGAAATTATCAGGGTATTTGATTGATGAAAACCCTCGAGTACCAGTGATTTATGGTCTGCCGGAAATCCACTACAATATCGCCCCATTGTTTCAGGTATGGGTTCAGTCACGCAACCAATGGCCAAAATGTTGGATAACATACTACAGCCCCTTTTCAAAGTATTGCCAGCATACACCAAAGACAGCAATGACTTCCTTTGTAAAATTCAGCAGTTTAGTGCTTTACAGGAAGACTGGCACTTGGCAACCATGGACATTTTGCCCCTGTATACTTGCATCCCCAATGATGCTGGACATTTTTTGAGATCCGCTAAGTATGATGTGCCTATAGAGTTTGTCTTCGGTGCATTCTTGAAAATAACTTATTTTTGTTTGAACATCAGATGTTCTTACAGACTAAGGGAACTGCGATGGGCAGTTCAGCTGCACCATCATTTGCTAACCTTTGTGTGGGTTTTCTTGAGGAGATGTACATATATCCATCGCCACTGTACTGGGCCCATGTTAAACTGTGGATCCGCTACACTGACGACATCTTCGTCATTTGGCAGGGTGAGCGGGACATGTTCCTGGCTTTTGTTGAGTTCCTCAATTCCATCTTCTCTGGAATTATATTCAACCCTGAGTTCCATCATACCCACATCACTTTCCTTGATGTATTTGTTAGCATAACTGATGGCCAGTTACATACTTCTCTGTTCAATAATGTATGCGTGTATTGCGCATATGCTCAGACCTGGACATATGTAACACACAAATTAAAATTATGTACACAAAGTTCCAACAGAGGGGCTAACCAGATACTATACTGGATCACGCCCTTGAACAAGCAATTACCAAAATGACCTCCCCAACACAGAAGGACAAACTGTCCGATGACAGACTCCCATTTATTCAGAAGTACAATAAAGCCTCTCACGTGGTGCGTAGGTCCACTGTAAAGAACCTGAATATCCTCCAGGCAGACAAAAACCTGGTTACACATATCAAAAAAGCACTGCTACAGGTCTACCGCCGCAGCAGAAACCTGAGGGACCATCTGGTCCAGGCAGACCCCAGACCCAAGTATGCACGATAACCCATCAAGATTTCACATCGCACGGGTTGTTACAAGTGCCACAATTGCAACGTATGCAGTGCACTAATAGCCGGGGAAACATTCCCACACCCACACAGCGGTACGAGATACCACATTAGGGGCTACCTTAGTTGCATCACTGAGACATGCACCTACTTACTTAAATGCCCATGTGGTCTCATTTATGTATGTAAGACACTTGGACCATTCAAACGACGTTTCCAGAAACATCGGAGTGACATCAGGGGCGCCATTAACATAGTTTTGGAGGGTGGTACCACTGACCTCAATAAACCCGTGGCTGTACATTTTGTCAGCTCCCGTCACCGGACCCACAAATTAACGTGGTATGGTCATTGAACATGTGTCTGCATCCCACAGGGGCGGCAATCTTGATAAATTCCTCCTTCAACGAGACGCCTTTTGGATCTACACACTGGGTACTGTCATACCCAGGGGCCTCGACACAAACCTCGCGCTGACGTGTTTCTTACCTGATCGTTGAAGCTGACGCTCCCCCGGGGTCTTTATGTTCATTCCCATAGGATTTTTTTGTATATAGATTTCTTTTGATATTCCACACACATGTCTTCACTACATGTTTCACCTACCCCTGGGTGGTCTCCCACCACAGCAGGGCATTTATCATTATATCAGTATTATCACTTCACTTATTTTTGACACAGATCCTTATTCGCTGGCCCATCCTTCCCTTTGTGTTTGAGACATGTACATCATGCCCATGTTACACATTACCGCAGTGACCATATGCTCAAGTTTTCTCCCACATACATATGTAGTGTATTCTTATGCACGCATCACGACGTGTGCTACGCACGTTGTTTACACATAGTGATTTAATTGACACCGTTAGGCTTCCCTAGCTCTGATGCGACCAGTTAGCCTATTGTTTTTTTTCCCTCCCTTGTTCGTATAGATCTCTGTGGTACACGAATGATCGTTATTTTCATTTACTTTTTGCTACCACTGTATATCATGTGTCATCTTGCTTAAATCCTGTGTTTATGTCCCTTATAATATTACTTCTTATAAACTGCTTGTTGTTATACTAATCGGGACGTGTATGCTCCACCAATATGGTATGGTTGGGTCACATGGTGCCGGCTCTGTCAGTTGCGTCCCACTGCAGCCATAGTAACCAATGACGCGGCCGATTCCACGCCTCCTCTGACGTGTGCGGCCAATCACTGAGTTCTTTCCCCCACTGTTTCCTCGGGCCATTGGTGTGGCTGAAGTCCGCGTCATAGAGACGTGTGCAGCCTCCCCCGCCCTCTATCTGGTGGGTGTATCTAGTGGCAGCATCTGGGAGCCTGACAGCGGCAAACAACTCCCTCCATCTGATCCTTTGACATCTGCAAACGGACGGCTTTCGTTGTATTTATGCCGTATCCCCACATTTCTTGTATTATGTCATCTTTCTGGTATCAGCGTTCAGTAACATATGACTTTGAGTTAGTTGATTGCTCTTTTGTACTTTATATGTTAACCATACTGTTCACTGTACATTATGCCTCAATCCACTTATATATTTTTTTAGATACTGTGCATTACTATATTAATATGTTTCTCTAAACATAGAGTTTAATTTGCACATAGACCTCAAGCCCAGACTGTCCAATTTATAAGGAAAGTCCTCTTACATACACAGTTTTTAAATAACAATGTTAAAACTACTTTCTGCAGTAAGAAATACCTGGACTATGAGATCTGGAATCACTAACAGCCTTAGGCACCCCTATTCTGTTTGGTTACTTTTAAACTTAGACTGAGTTGTGCAGCATGATAACAAGCCCCTGGAGGTGCTGCAAGTTCCATATTTCTATCCCTAAAGGGAACTGCTGCTCATTATCACTTAGAAAAGAATTCCCAGTGGTTGATGAGAAAGGAAATGAAGCTTAGTCACATTGCATAATATAATTCAAGTCTTATCGATCAATAACTAGCCTGAAATATGGACTAAAAAGGAGCTAGCACAAGTTATTCCCCCTATTATTGTGTCATACAGTGCAAAACAGATATGAGAGAAGTAAAATGATAATGTAGAAGCTGCACATCTAGGGTACAGCATATACACAGTGTCAAATCATTGAGCCACAAATAAGCCGCAGACGCAGTTTTCGATAATCTGACGATACACTGAGTGGCCAGATTATTATGACCACCTGACGTTCGTAGGCAAATTAGCTATAATTTCACGCTGAAGTTGCTAGAGGGCCAGACCATTATAAATAGGGAAGCAGGTTGCTTACCACGACAGTAGAAGTGATTTTTTAACAGCCTTTGAACGTGGGATGATTGTTGGCGCTCGGAGCCATGGAGCGATTATCAGCAAAACAGCAGAATTCGTTAAATGTGCAAGAGCGGCTGTTGTTAAAGTGTTTAAAGACTGGACTGTCAGCCGAAAATCTGGGTCTGAACATGCGAATTGTGGCCGTCAGTGACTAGTCAATGTTAGGGCAGAACGGAGAGTGGCAAGACTGGTACAAGACAACAGAAGGGCAACAGTGCAGTGTCAGATTCCTAGCATTACCTTTCAACATCTCGTGGAGTCATGAGGCTGCCCAACAAAGTCATCTCGTGGAGTCATCTTGTGGCCCAACGAAGTACTGATGGGGTGGTCATAATAATCTGGCCACTCAGTGTATATGAAATGAAAATGAATGCTTGGTTTGACTGCTACATGCTAGAAGCTCTGCTGGGCAAGCTTGAAAATATCAGCCAATTATTTTTGTTCTCTGCTAAGAGGAAATGGTCCACAGTCACATATCAATTGCAAGTTATGAGTAGGATAAAAAAAAAATATTTGAAAATAATGCATAATGCCAGACTATACTTTTTTAATTGTAAGTCACATCAGAGCCTATGCTAAGGGGCTTACCTATAAATGTTCCACCCAGTATATAGCTCATACGCTCCTCAGCACCATCTAGGAATGCTTGTGCCATGTAAACGGCATTCCACCCAGTGTATAAATAAGCCACTAAATGTTATTAATCACTTTATGGCTACCAAGAATATGTTTCTAAAGCTCTTCTTTGTCTAATTTTTTTTCTTTCGTTTTGGACAGGGGATGGTGCATGTGTGAACCACAGAGAAGCTGAATGTTGCCACAGGAAAGCTTTGTTTTGTGCCACAATGTTTTTTTTTGCTGATTATTATTTATTTTATTTTTAAATAGGGGATGCAATAATTAAATAAGCAGACAAAGCTACATACATTTTTCATGTTACACATTTATTGCCAATTTTTGGGTTTTACCTGAAATTAGTTTACTAAAAGTAGTGTTTCCTGGCCTGTTCTCACTAGTGAGCTACAGCAATGAGCAGTAAAAAAAAAGGCTTGTTTTATATCATGTTACCTCAATACACAGTGCCGTATAAAAAACAGTGCAATGCATTGCAGGGTCATATATTTTGAATGGAACGCCAATGAACTTAGGCAGTCTAGCAAAACGCACTTGGTGTGCTTCTTTGGGAAAAATGCTTAATTTCTGGCTTATGTGCATTGTACTGCACTGGCACCCTATTCAAGCTGAATGAAAGTGGTAGGGCCTGGTGTGTTCCTTTCCTAGCTCTGCTTTCTGCACAGCATAATGATAATGTCACTGCTAAATCTACAAGGTAATGTCTAGGTTTGCAAAAGTATTTGGTAGACACAAAGTGGATTTATATGCTTTGTGGCTACTGGGAAATATCAAGTTCAGCTTTATACACCTATTCAAGCTGAGAGATCACTATTATAAAAAAAAATATTTTGTTAATTGTATGCATTTAGTGCATGAAAGTGTTAAGCATAGTCTATTTTTTTTTAATTACTAACTAGTGTTTTATTAATTGTCCATTCCAGCCAAAATCGAAAATTAAATACATGTGCATAGGGAGCACAGTCTACATACTCAGTATTTTGGTACTTTGTATGTTCATCCAGGCATAGCTGTAAGACATGGCACCAGTCCACACCTTTCTCTGTTGTTGCTACTCTAGTTATTTGGGAACCTTCTTTTATTGCTTTTTTTTTGTAACAAATTGTATTTCCAAGCACACCCACAACTGCCCCCTTTCTGTATCTCACATAGAGAAAGCTTGGGGTTACTGAGAAGCTGCTCAAAACCACCAATTACATTGAAATCTGTCTTGAAAGTTTACATCTGATTAGTGATACAGTTCACAGGGAACACATGTTTCAACAACCTCCAACTGACCTCTATGAACTATGGCATATATGTATTGCTTACTGGCCAGCTTAAGCAGTTCACCTATTGGTTTTACATGAGACATTGGGGTCTATTCACTAAGCTGCCGAGGGCAGCCGAGTGAACAACCGACCCCAAGTGAAGTGAGCCGAACACTGTTCGGCTATTCACTTCAGGCTTGTACGGCTGATTCCAGCCGTACATTGGCTTGCTTTGCATGGCTTCGGGTCGGCCGAAGTGCCGAAGTGCAGAAGGAGTTCGACTCAGCCGATCCAACCCCTGGCAGGCTACTCGCTGCTGTTCGGCCTATTCTCATAGATGCCGAACAGCAGTGAGTGAATAGCCGAATGCCGTTGGCTTGGCTGTTCTGCTCGGTCCCTCTGAGGGACCGAGCTGAACAGAAAAATAGTTTAAAAAGTAGAAAAAAATAAATAGAAAACGATTGTGCGGAGCTAGCAGTGACAGCTAGCTCCGCCCAACTGTTTTCTATTGTCCGGTGGTTCTGCTGTCGTAAAAAAAAAAAACCTCTCCCGGGAGCTCTGGGAGTCTCCCGCTCCCGGCCGCCCAGGAGAGAAACACTGCTTCTTCTTTTTTTTTCCTTTATTCTGACACGGAGCCATGTCAGAATATAAAAAAAAATTGCAATAGCCAATAGTAAACTAGCATTGTACCCTCCCTCTGCTGATGGACCTGATGGAGAACTGCAGCAGAGGGCGGGTGCAATGCTAGTTTACTATTGGCTTTTGCAAATTGAAATAGATACTGGATACTGGTCACTGAGTTCTTAATGTACATACGTTTAAAAATGGTCACTGATCGTTTAATGCACATACTCTGGACACTCACCACTAAAGGTTAAATGCACATACTATTCAGGAGTGAAAAACTATAATGAGCTCAGTGTACTGGCAGAGCTATCTCACTGCCTAGATATTTAGAAATTAAGGGGGTTATTCACACAGCTGACATAGGCTCGAAGTGAAGTGAGCCGAATGCTGTTCGGCTATTCACTTCAGGCTTGTATGGCTGATTTCACCCATACACCGACTAAAATCAGCCGTACATCGGCTTGCTGCGGCTGGCACCCGGAGTGCAGAAGGAGTTCGACTCAGCCGATCCAACATCTGGATCGGCTGAGCAGAACCTCCGGCAGGCTACTCGCTGCTGTTCAGCCTATTCTCATAGATGCCAAACAGCACTGAGTGAATAGCCGAATGCCGCCGAGCAGCATTCGGCTCGGCTATTCTGCTTAGTACCTTCTGTGGTACCGAGCAGAATAGAAAAACAGTTAAAAAAGTAGAAAAAAAAAAGAGAAAACGATTGGGCGGAGCTAGCAGTGACAGCTAACTCCACCCAACTGTTTTCTCTTGGCCGGGACCAGCTGTCATTACAATGAGAGCTTGTCGGAGCCAGCGGTGGTATCAAAGCCGGCTCTGCTGAGTTTTCATGGTACTGACAGATCAGCATCCTCTGGTTACCAGGTAACCAGGTAACGCTGAACTGTCAGTACCATGAGAGCTCAGCAGAGTCAGCTTTCATATCACTGCCGGCTCTGCTAAGCTCTCATCGTAATGACAGATGGGCTTACCAGGTAACCAGGGACACCCTTCTGTCATTACACACTGAGAACCCGACGGTGCTGCCGTGATAGCACAGTGGCTCAGCTGGGTTGTCAGTGTAATGACAGAACGGCATCTCTGCTTGTCTGTGCAAGTGGCCGGAGCCAGCCGTGAGATGACGGCTGGCTCCGCCCAGCTGTCAGTAGCAGGATGTCGGCCGGCAAATGGTCAGCCAGCTTCGAATTTCACCTCGGCTCAGTCGAGCCGAAACATATGCCTTCGGCTCGCCTGAGCCCCTCGGCCAACTTTGGGAGCTGTACGGGCTATAACGAATAGCCCGTACAACAACCCTTCGGTTCTACTGAACTGAAGGTGTCCTGGTGCCGAAGCTAGCCGAAGGATCAGCCAAAGCTTTGGCTAAATCCTTCGGCAGCTTTGTGAATAGACACCCTAAGTGTGTGTGCTGGGGGCGGGATAGGGGGAAATACCAATGTATGTGCTGGAAGTTGAATCTCAATAGTAAAGCTTGCATTGTTCAGCATAATTCAGCACTGAGTGCGGAATCTTCCATTGAGGAATTGAAAGTCAGCAGCCACCTTTGTACAATGTAACAACCCTGCCAAAAGCTAGAGTGCTTTGATCCAAAATTTAGTATTACACTTAGTCTGTAGTCAGTCTATGCTCAAATTTTTATTGTTTCTGCTTTGGTTTCCCCAAGTTTAGACTATTGTTTGCTTCTGCCAGTTGTTAGGGAGTGTACCTGGCATAAAGAGAAAGAAGAAACAATTTTGTTGAATTATGAATATTTTTTTCTCTCTGGCAAATCACGAGGAGGTGTATTGCCAGTGATGTACACTGAGGGAGGATTTAAATATTTGAGGTGACCTTCCAGAAGGGTCCTTGCCTCTTGGGCTGTTGCCAAAAGAGAAGGCTGTAGTGGAGGCCTTTTTCACCTCCTAGGCCTGCTGTCTAGGGAGGGTGATGCTGAGAGGAGGCTTGTGTCCTAGGGGCCTGGATAATTTTATGCTGCCTTGCTGGAGAATACATCTAGAAGGAATGGAGGTAGAGAGGAAAGGAAGGAAGGAAGGAATGAAGGAAGGAAGGAAGGAAGGAAGGAAGGAAGGAAGGAAGGAAGGAAGGAAGGAAGGAAGAATCCACTTCATGTTCTCTACCAGCAGCATTTAGATACCATTGTGAAAAGACATTTACTGTAAATACTCTTTTCAGGTGAGCTAGGTGCTGCTAGGTTTATCCACCTAACCCACCACTCATTGTCTGCAACCTCCCTCTGCCAATCCCTCCACTGGCTTCCAATCACCCAAATGATAGCATTTGAAATATTAACTACCACTTGCAAAGCAATCCACAACTCTGCCCCGGCTATATATCTAACCTTGTCTCAAGGTATAAACCTAAACGCCCTCTCGGCTCCTCCCAAGACCTCCTGCTCTTTAGCTACTTTGTTAACTCCTCCCATGCTCACCTCCAGGACTTCTTTAGAGTCTCTCTAAACCTTTGGAACTCCCAACTCCATCCTGTCCAGCTAGTTCCTACTCTATCTACCTTTAAGTGATCCCTAAACACTCATCTATTCAGGGAAAACTATCCCACCTCAACCTAACCTCTGAACTATCGCTTTCTCAAACAATTTATCCTCACACAATTACCACCTCTTGTATCACTTGCCCCTCCCTTTAGACTGTAAGCTCTAATGGGTAGGGCCCTCCTTACCATCTAGCCTTAATTTGTATTGTAACCATAATGGCTTCCTAAAGCACTGCTCAAACGTTTGGCGCTATATAAATCCTGTATTATTAGAATATAATAATAATAATATACATTTGCATATCTTCCGCTAACAGCTGGTATTAGTGTGCAAAAAAGGCCAGTATGTGTTTAAGCTTCCTTATGAACCAAATAATGTTACTGTACAGGTGAAACTTGAATAATTAGAATATCGTGCAAAGTTCATTCATTTCACTAATGCAACTTAAAAGGTGAAACTAATATATGAGATAGACTCATTACATGCAAAGCAAGATAATTCAAGCTGTGATTTGTCATAATTGTGATGATTATAGCTTACAGCTCATGAAAACCCCAAGAACCCCAAATCCACAACCTCAAAAAAGTAGATTATTACATGCAATCAATAAAACAAGGATTGTACATAGAACAACATCAGACCTCTGAAAAGTACAAGCATGCATATGTACTCAGTACTTGGTTTGGGCCCCTTTTGCAGCACTTACTGCAATTACTTTTGCACGATATTCTAGTTATTCGAGTTTCACCTGTATTTACTCATTTATCTAAACTTTATCTGTGATGTCTGCATGCTACCACATTTACAGGTTTGGAAAGGCTCTTTCTACTCTAATGAGTTCTACTTAAAGATGAACTACAGGCAACTAGCTAGATACATAAATTAAGTACAAGTTCAAGTTTTGAGATTTGCACAGCTCTTCCACACCATACAGCCTTGTTTGGCAAGGCAGGATAGCTAATTTTCTCTGCTGCAGTTCAGTAGCATTTACAGGTCACTTTCCAACCCCCAACCTGTGATTGAACAGTGAATGAAGAAGATGCAGACTGATGAGCTTATCTCTTCGTCACGATCTCTGCTCCTATTAGCATGCTTCTTTTACAGCAGCAGGCTCTGTGTACTGCTTTTCCATCACCTAATCTTAGCTCTGCTGTATAGGGACTGCATGAGTCTAATATCAGTTAACATTCTGATACTTACACTGCTTGCATTACAAAAAAAGAAGTTAAGGATATATAATAATGAACACAAAGCTGCATTAATATATCTTTTATATATCTTGATGTATATTTTGTTAACATTAAATTATTATTTTGGATATACATGCTTATGAAAGCTACAATGTAATCTCTCTGGATTATAATGCACAGATGAAGAGATCTTTCACATAAGCTTTACAAGTATCAACCACACACTGTAGTGTGTATTTCACTATAATGCTCCCTAATTCCTTAACCTAATTTTGGATTATAAGGAGCAGTTGCATTAAAATGCAATTATTTATGTATAGTTTTCTTCACTTCAGAAGATTTATTTTTCATTTTATGTGCTTACATACAACAAGTCCAGTAGTGCATCTGTAATTTGAGTGGGACACTGCTGGACCATGCATTAATTAGTTTTTCATGTGGTTTCAGCAGATGAAAAGCTATAGGGATCTTGACACCCAATACTAGATGTTTCTCTTAGTGAAAATGTCAGGTGTTAAAGTATCAAGAGATACATTTCAGCCTTAAAGTATAACTAAATCCTCAGGGTTTTTTGCATGTATCTACTGCTAGCCAGCAGTAGATATATGCAAAAACATTTAAAAAAATTACCAAAAAGGTTGAAACTTACCTTTGTCTCCACCGTGCGCTCCCATCTGAAGTTCTGAAGACTCTTGGGCGGCCACAAAGGATCATGGGCGGGCACATGTGCAGTAGAGATCTTCCGCCAGGAGAAGGGAGAGACACAGGGTAAGTCAATGCAGGAAGCCCGGCAGTGTGCACCTGCACAGACTTCGCAGGATACAGAAGGATCACAGACTGGCACCAGCACTGGAGTGACTCCTGAAAACTACTAGAAAGAAGAAGATGTTTGTATTAAGAGGCATCATTTAGGGTAAGTCCTTACACCGGCATAGCAGGGGGGAGGAAGAAAATGACTTTAATGTCCTTTTAAATAAGGCTTAAAACTTCTTCCTGAAACGTAACTTTCTTTAACACATTTATTGATCATGTCATAATATCACTTGCAGGCAAGTGCTATAGCAGCTTAATAAAAAGGATACCTATTCTTTAAACCTTGATTCCATCATCTGTTTTTTAACAAGATCAAGGCAAGTAGTTGTCACAGAAAGAAATGTAAATAAGTAATATGAACCAACTTTGATATTTGTTCAAATCAAGAACAATCTAAACAAAATGAAGTTAAATACATCAGATAAGTAAATTAAAATTACATGCAAAATGGCAGCTTCCAACGGTCCACAGTTGGTGTTTATATGCCAAGCGCTCAGCACTTAAATTACAGTTCCATGCCAATCATTATACAATTACCTGTATCCGTCCTGTGGTTTTCAGTTGCCTAATCTTGTTATTTGAGATCCACCAAAACCTTAACAGCTGGAGCGCAGAACATTCCCCTATAGGAATCACTTATTTTAACCAAACACTGATTATTTTAACTTGAAACACTGTGACAACCTGAATATGTGCTCATGTCATTCATAATCAGCCTAGCAATTTAGGTACTTTCATGCTGTCATTTAGGAGCACCATTGTTTATTTACACATTATTTTAGATTGTTCTGTAATTAAATAGCTTTTCCTATAGGCATTTGTTTTGATCTCTCACTATAAAAAGGAAATCTTATATACAGTACATTTTATGTTAATACACATATTGGGTATCCATTCACTATTTACATGGACCTTTATATCCTCATATATTGTTCAGCATATGCATATGGATTTACTTTTGCATTGGAAATAGTTCAGTAGCTAATAAAGTCTAGCAGAGTTATTAGATGTTCATGTTTTTCTACAACCATCAGCCCTCTTCATCTGTAAAAAATAAATCAAGGCAACCAGACTTGCTGTATTTTTCTTGAAGACGTTTCACTGGTCATTCAACTAGCTTTCTCAATTTAGGATGACTTGACTTGAATTGAGAAAGCTAGTTGGATGACCAGTGAAACATCTCCAAGACAAATACAGCATGTGCAGTTGTCTTGATTTATTTTTTACAGATATACCATGACCTGGATGAATGCGAACATTCACAGACATCTGCCTTTTTGCTAGAGCTTGTGGATAATATGGTATTTCTTCCATATTGTTGCAAGCCAGAGGAAAAATAACTATAGACTAGATAGTCTGCCAATATGGGACTACAAAAAAAATATAGATCAGAATGATTTTTGGAGTTACTGGGTAAGGAAACAAATACCATGTACAGAATAAAGGTGTTCCAAACACTGCTCAGGAGCTTTAATTTACACAGCAAAGACTACACAGCAGGTCCCGAAGGATAATATATGCGCACAGCCCACAACTAGTTATTGTTAAAACTTACTTATCTATATGTGGCTAGACGGGCAGATGACTGTAGGAGACAACTTTCTGTCAATGAGAATGCTGGAACATGCTGTGCATGTGTTTTGTGACTTCCCAGTGGACAGTAGTGGAGCAAACATGATCAGCTTCTTATTTTCATCCTAAAGAATCATAACATGTATAAATGATAACAAGTTCTGTCCCTCCAATTTATGCCTAACCAATGGGAAGTTTATTCAAGGGAAGTTCACAGTTTTGTATATTTTATAATTGGTTTGTCCGAACTATTGATGTTATAATAGAGCCAGATGATTACAATGTATGCCATACCTGAGATTTGTTTACTAAAAAAGTTAAAAAAAATCTACACAGCCCATTGATCCTTTGTTCACTTCAAATATCCAATCCTTTGTAAGGGATTTAAAAAAAAAAACGTAGGGTCCATTTACAAAGCTGCCATAGGCAGCCGAGTGAATAACTGACCCGAAGTGAAGTGAGCCGAACGCTGTTTGGCTATTAACTTCAGGCTTGTACACCGACTAAAATCGGACGTTCATCGGCTTGCTGCGGCTGGCTTCGGGTCGGCCAAACATGCTCAGCATGTTTGGCCGACCCGAAGTGCAGAAGGAGTTCGACTCAGCCGATACAACACCTGGATCGGCTAAGCCAAACCCCTGGCAGGCTACTCGCTGCTGTTCAGCCTATTCTCATAGATGCCGAACAGCAGTGAGTGAATAGCCGAATGCCGCTGAGTGGCATTCGGCCTGGCTGTTCTGCCCGGTCCCTCTGAGGGACCGAGCTGAACCGAAAAATAGTTTAAAAAGTAGAAAATAATAAATAGAAAACGATTGTGCGGAGCTAGCAGTGACAGCTAGCTCTGCCCAACTGTTTTCTATTTGCCAGCGGTTCTGCTGCCGTCAAGTCTCCCGCTCCTGGCCGCCAAGGAGAGAAACACCACTTTTTCTTTTTTTTTTCTTTATTCTGACATGGAGCCGTGTCAGAATAGAAAAAAAAAGATTTTTGGCCATAGGAATGCATTGCTAGATTCCTATTGGCTATTTCAATTTGCAATAGCCAATAGCAAACTAGCTATTGTACCCGCCCTCTGCTGCTGTCAATCAGTAGTGGTGGACCTAATGGAGAACTGCAGCAGAGGGCGGGTGCAATGCTAGTTTGCTATTGGCTATTGAAAATTGAAATAGCCAATAGGAATCTAGCAATGCATTCCTATGGCCAAAACATTTTTTTTTCTTTTCTGACACGGCTCTGTGTCAGAATAAAAAAAAAGAAAAAGCAGTGTTTCTCTCCATGGCGGCCGGAAGCGGGAGACTCCCGGAGCGCCTGGGAGAGTTAGGATGTCTGGAGATCAGTGTCCCTGGTTAGCTCGTAACCAGGGACGCTGATCTCTCTGCAAGTGGCCGGAGCCAGCTGTAAGATCACGGCTTGCTTCCTCCCAGCTGTCAGAAGCAGGCTTTCAGCGCGGCTCAGCCGAGCCGAGTCATATGCATTTGGCTCGAATGAGCCGATTGGCCAAGTTCGAGAGCTGTACGGGCTATAGCGAATAGCCCGTAAAGCAGCCCTTTGGTTCTACTGAACCGAAGGAGTCCTGGGGCTGAAGCTAGCCGAAGGATCAGCCAAAGCGACGGATAGATCCTTCGGCTGCTTAGTGAATAGATTCCTATGTGAACATTCTATGTCTTAAGTAAGTCAATACCATCATCCTCAGTATTTGTTAGAGGTCTCAGAGTACACAGCAGACATATTAAGAACATAGTTATTTGTTTTGTCTTTATGTCACTATATTTTAATTCAGAACCCAGGTAAATATTTTTATAAGAATATTAATATTTGTACCTATCATAAATCACCACTATATTGTTTTGGTGATTTATTATTGGGTTATCTTTTCAAGCTCAATTGAGATAGAGAGGTGATTTGATGGTAAATAAAGTGATTGAATGCCATCTCTTTGGAAATTGCCCTTCTGGGCTCTTTTTCTACAGATCTAAGCCTGCATATAAGAGCAGCCTAAGGTAAAGAACTAACAACATAGACCAATTTAGGGTCAGAAGATAATTACTATAATAAACCTCACAATAATCAGGTCACGTGGGCACTTTTAAGCTGCTGCCTTAATAATGTTGCTGCTAATCATTGCATGATTCATAGTTGGGTTAAGCTACGTACTATTTACAAAGCAAATGCGTTTTTCTTTTTCAGAAAATATTTTATTTCCAAAGGACAATTTTTGTGTCAGGAGACCACTAAAAATAAAGGTTATAGATGGCCTACTCAATGTTGTTGGCTGGTGTTGCACGGCAAACTAATAGTGGGCTAAAATTTAAAAAAATACTACATAAAGCAGAATAGTAAAGTATTACTAGTGCTCTGTAAGGTTTATTTCCTGCTTTGCATTTGTTGTATATTAATGGTTCTTACTATACATAACGGATGTTATATACTATATTTTAAATGTTTGCACTTTGCAGGGGTTTATATCTCTTCTAATTGCTTTGTGGATAAATTAATATTTAATGTCTACCTGCATTATTAATAATATTCCTGCCTTCAATCCCTGCTTGGTATCCTAATTTCAGGCATTATGCTTAATTATTTAAAGTAATTGTGGTGCAGAGCTTTTAACATACACATTATTCATTTAGGTAGTTTCCACTTACATCTTGATACATATCAGTTAAGGTTAAGCTTTTTCTCACCTTTGGGTGCAATAAGTAGAAAGTACTCCATAATGGTACATAACTGTGAGATAATCTTTCAACTAAAATTATTCTGAAATAAAAGGTGAAATATGTATAAAAATAAAATTTTGCCTTTGAGTGATAGGCATTAAAATCAAATGACAACAAAAAGCTTCATAATACTATATAATGGTTAATAAAGGTAATTTTCTCTAACTCAAAAGTCCCAGCATTTTTGTAAGATGATATTTGTGTGATTTGTGAAAATTACAGTAAAAAAGGTCATAATAAATATAGTTAATGTATGTGCATATAGTATAAATAAATGTATAGGAGACATGTGCAATTTGTTTAGGTCCGAATTTAAATTTGTACAAATTTCTGTAAATTTGGACATTTTGATGCATCCAAATTTCCGAATGACGAATAAAATAACGAATTTGAAGGAATCTGAATTTTATTTGGAAAAGAAACACAACAAGCAGGAGAGTTGTCATTTGCCGCTCTCTGGCTTATTGTTACAAAATGTAAATAATGAAAGAAGCTGAGAGATCTGTATTATTCTGTATCAGCTTCTGCTTCTTTGAGGACACTTCCATCCCCCATGTAAAGAATCTGACAGCTGTCACAGAATACACTAAAGTGTTTAACTGCTCACAGAAATAATAATATTATTTTTTTAAAACAGCATGGTGGTCCCCCCTCCAATTCATACTAGACCCTTAGGTCTGGTAGGAATGTTCGGGGGACCCCATGTAATAGTAATAAAAAAACAGTGTGTTTTTTCCCAGCAAATCATCTCAGACACTTTAGGTCTGGTAGGAATTTTAGGGGCGAGCGCCAAAAAAGTTTAAAAAAATTGGGCCCCCTAAAATTCCATACAGACCCTACTCCAGGCAGCAGAATGGCAGGACAGGAAAGGGGG
>NW_017306570.1:97791-99429 GCF_000935625.1 Nanorana parkeri
CAAGAGAGGGGGGGGGGGTGAATGAGCAGGAACACCTTAGAAAAACACCTTAGAAAAAAATCCTTTAATTGAACAAAAAACAAAACATACATTTTTTTAAATTCACTTTTTTTACAATAAATTAAAAAAATGTCCCACAAAGTTATTCCAGGACCGGCCAACAATTAAAAAAAAACAAAAAAAGACTCCCCGATGCAATGTTTACATTGGGCAGTGGGCAGAAATAAACAAAGCCTGCTATTGGGTATTTAAAATTGAAATACTCAATAGCATGCTGGCTAATGCTCCACCCACGGCCTGATATCAGACACAGAGAAGCAGACCTGAAATAGAACTTTGGGGGACTGCATCGGGGAGTTTTAAATTTTTTTCAATTGTCGGCCGACGCTGGAATAACTTCGTGGGGCATTTTTTAAATGTATTTTAAATAAAGGAATTGTCAAACATTTGTGTTTTGTTTTTTGTTCAATTAAAGGAATTTTTTTCTAAGGTGTTGTGTGTTTATTTACATTTTATTTAACCCCTTAGTGAATGAGTAGCGGTACAAGTACCCCTTACTCATTTACATGGAGGGGTGGCATCTGGGTGCCCCCTTTTACTGACTCTCCCCAACTGTGACTGTAAATGAGTAGCAGCACAGAGACAAGTTCATCTATCTGCCTCTTTTTCTCCTCCTGTCAGCACATGGACTAACTGGCTTGTGCTGCTTATTCCTCTCCTATTCTGAGCTCTGCTGTACTAGGACTAGAAGAGTCAAATTAAACTAGGTCTACTGCCTGCACTAAAAATATAACTACATTAATCAATGATAAATGAACTAATTAATGATGTTATACATTAATGATAACAGAACTGAAATCAGTTGGTGTATTTTATATATGCCTACAGCTCAGCTTTAGAAACCTACAAAACTCAAAAAAACATTTCACTGGAGTGGACCTGCATAACTGGTCTTTGTTGGGTAAGTTTACAGCATACCATTGCTCTTTGCTGTTTTTAGTAAGCTTTAACAAGTGAAAGTATGGTAAGTATTAGCACACTAGGCTTCACAAATTAGTAAAATAATAACAATAATGTGTTATTATTATAATTCTATTAATAATATTATTAATAATAATAATTAGTATTATTTGAATATAATATATTACAAAATTGAGTAAATATGCAATTGCTGAATTTGTAGGATCTGCAAACATTGCATTCATATACAGGTGAAACTTGAATAATTAGAAACTAGACAGGATTTATGTGTTGTGAAAGATATAACATATTCTCCTGTTAAAAAATAATACATTTGTGGGAATTGGTATATCAAGAAGACTACAAAGTCCTATTTTCCTCTCTAACACTACTCATTGTAGAACTGCAGCCTCTTTGAAATTGATGCTTCTTCTATTCAGTAACTATAAACATTGATCTGACCTTTTGTAATGCAATACACTTCAAGCCAATGCTAACTGATTTCACCTTACTGTTCTTTAGAAAGACTTTACTGAGATAAATTTCAAATTCATTGTAGAAGTGCATTTTGGTAAGCACTAGCAAACAGGTGAAAATGTTTTCTACGTTACATGGAATGTGTATCTGACTATCTGAAAACATGTTGTTTATAATATATATATATATATATATATATAT
>NW_017306570.1:99573-119420 GCF_000935625.1 Nanorana parkeri
TATATATATATATATACATACAGTGTTAATACATATTGATGCTTGTTTTATCTCCTTCGTTGCAACAGCAGTATGTAAACAAAAAATGTTCCCCAGTAGCTGACTATGTAGTACAAGTGACTTGGGCAGCTATAAAGCCTCAAATATGAGCCATGCCCCTGCCTGACCCCATGTCTTGTTTCCCAGGCTTACCTGTCCCTCCTGAGTGCCCAAGATGTTCTTGGCAGCTGACAGAAGGAGAACAGTGGGAGATCAGCGCTGATCTTCCCTGTGAAGTGTGAACCCAGGCATGCTTACCCTGGAGCACTTCCGGATTAAAAGCTGTGAAACCCCAGCCGTCTCTGCTCAGCCAGCTTCAGCAGAGGTGACATTAAGGGTCTTATAGACCCTGATATCTCCATAAAGAGAACATGTCACCTGTACTGTGTTATTACTTACTTATTATTTTAATAGCAATAGCATTAAGTTAAAAAAAAATAAGAAAGAAAGAAAATGTTTTAAAGCCCCCACACCCATCTACATGCACAAATGAATGCAGATTCACATGTTGGATGAGCATGCATACTTAAATGACAATCATTTCAAACATTTTAGGTACTGCTGTGCATAATTGAGTGAAAGCAATAATTATATGGTCATCATTTATGGTTAACTCAATTAATGAGCTATAAAGGTATTTAAAGTGTTACCTATAGACAATTTTAGGTACTGTAGTGTTTCACCTGTTTATGAGCAAAGATAGTTTTGAGTCTTGAATGTATGTGTATTTTCAATTGAAAATATACATTTTCTGAACAGAAGCGCAAATATTTTGTTCTACAAGGTCTCTTTTTTCAGTAACTATATAATGTTTGTAGTTTTAAATGCATTTTTATGTACAAAATGTGTAGTTCAGTATGTGGCTCAAAATGAAAAAAAAAAAAAAAGCTCTGGCAGCAAAAAGTTAAGTGCAGAAGGAGTTCGACTCAGCCAATCCAACATCTGGATCGGCTGAGCCGAACCTCCGGCAGGCTACTCGCTGCTGTTTGGCCTATTCTCATAGATGCCGAACAGCAGTGAGTGAATAGCTGAATGCCGCCGAGCGGCATTCGGCTCCGCTATTCTGCTCAGTACCTCAGTGGTACCAAGCAGAATAGAAAAACAGTTTAAAAAGTAGAAAAAATAAAATAGAAAACAATTGGGCGGAGCTAGCAGTGACAACTAGCTCCGCTCAACTGTTTTCTATTGGCCGGGCAGTTCTGCTGCCCTCAGAATGAAAATTGAAATAGCCAATTGCAAATTGAAATAGCCAATAGGAATGTAGCTATGCATTGCTATGCCAGCTTCGGCTTTCACCTCGGGTCAGTAGAGCCGAAGCTAGCCGATGGATCAGCCAAAGCTACGGCTAGATCCTTCGGCAGCTTTGTGAATAGACCCCATTATAACACATGATACATGTTGCTGTAGTGAAGCGCAGTGAAGTGAATACTTCCCATAAAAATTATTTTTTGCACATCGATTGCATTTTGCTACAACAAATAATTGTGTTTAACTGTGGAATAATTGTTTTTGTTGTTTGAACAGGTCCTAAAAGTCGAACTGTAGTCTTTCATTAAAAAATGTGCTACATTTAATTGTAAGTGCAGCTGTACTTTATTTATTACAGGTATTTATGTAGCGCTGACAATTTTCGTAGCACTACATAATTGCACATTCACATTGGTCCATGCCCTCAAGGAGCTTACAATCTAAGGTCCCCATCTCACATGCATACAGGACCAATTTAGACAGGAGCCAGTTAACCTACCAGCATGTCTTTGGAGTGTGGGAGAAAACTGAAATTCCCAGAGGAAACCCACACAAGAAGAAGATGCAAACA
Source organism: Nanorana parkeri (assembly GCF_000935625.1). Taxonomy (NCBI): domain Eukaryota; kingdom Metazoa; phylum Chordata; class Amphibia; order Anura; family Dicroglossidae; genus Nanorana; species Nanorana parkeri. The sequence continues at coordinate 101,432 of NW_017306570.1, forward strand.
TATTGCACAAAGTGACCTGGCCGTTATTTGAACCAGGGACCCCCCAGTGCTGCATGGCAGAAGAGCTAACCACTATGCCCATGTGCTGTACTTACAGTTTTCTCTTAGTCTCCCTGCAAAGTCTCATAAATACCTGTAAATCCTGCCAGTAGAGTCCACTTCATGCAGCTTTCTGTGATGGTGTAACAATGCTGTTGCACTGTTCCTTAATTCAGAGCAGCATTATCGCCTTCATGTAAGCTGTTTCTGCTTGAGCTGCAGTTGGATGAGAAGATGTTGGCCATCACCATTGTCACTGTAGCTTGTCAATCAGCAGCTGGCTACAGCTAGTCTTACCAACTGCTTTCTGGATTGACAGCGCTACCTTTGCTGCTAACACCTTCTCACTGTGAACTGCAGTGTCTGAGAGGGTTAGCATGTGAAGCACAAATGAAAGAGGATTTGGCTCAGTCAGGGAGGTCATTTGTTCATTATAATGCTTGTGCATCACAAAGCAACTAGATATGGGACCTTTTTAGACTGTCACGTAAGAGCCAGATAGAAGCAGATGTACCTAAATATGTGTGCACTTAAATAATTACAGCAAATAATTTATAAAACAAGTTTTTCTAAAGACAGCAAATTTTAGATACAAGATTGATGCAAGCCCTGAATTTGGTTGAAAATGGGTTGTTTACAAAATGATTAAGAACCTTTCTTCTCTGAATATTTTCGGAACAGTAATTTGGTATTCAGTGTTTAAAAAAACTCACAGAGAATATTATTAAATTAGCGATGAAGAAAAGGTTATTATTAAATTTAGCTGGCTGCTTCTGTTTATGTATTAACAAGTATTGTCACACCTTGGGAGAGGTGCCAAATAAATTCCACAAGGCAATTCTTTTAATGTTTGGACAATTTTTTTTTTAAACCCAGGTTATAGGCCAAACAAGATACAGCAAGTGGTGCAAAAGGAAAGCAAAAATTCAAGAGAACTGCCAAAAAAAGCCTATACTTTATGCGTAAAGGATATCCCTTATCTGCTTTTGAGCCTTCTTTGTAGTAACACAACTCTCTCATACAAAAGTGTGGAACAATAACTCTTCCTGAAAAAATAAAATCTGTGCCTACTTTAGACAGTATTCTTGGAAACATTTTATTTTGAATTGTAGGAACTGTCACATGAGCAAGTATTAGGGTAAGTATATGTGGAACTTAGAAATCTGATTTTACAAAACAATAGTTTATTTTTTTCATAGCCATAATTCAGCTTTATATTTGTACTAGGGTGTATTTTTCCTGTTTGTGTGTATCATCTACTAGAACAGTGGTTGCCACGGCTTAGCACTCTAAATGAAGCAGAACATAGTAGTTATCACAGTTAGACTGAGGAATTTCCATACATTACAATAAATTAACAATGCCAGATACAACAAAGATAACATGGGTCTAGGCTCTCTAGTAAGTTCAGAAAAAAAACCTTTACTACAACAAAATTACATCTTTTGTATTTCTCTGGCTCCATGCATGAGATACTTTGTAAGTCAAGACCATACCTCTTTTGCTGGATCCATTCATCAGCTGATAAACCACACTAGATAGTTTGTAACCATACTATAACATATGTATCTAGATAATTTTGTACTTTATTTATAATTTTTTTTTTATTTGCCACCTCAAGAACAAAAAAATATACTAAAAATAAAGGGGTCCATTCACTAAGCTGCCGTAGGCAGCCGAATGACTAACCGACCCGAAGCAAAGTGAGCCGAACGCTGTTCGGCTATTCACTTCAGACTGGTATGGGTGATTTCAGCCGTATATTGTCTGAAATCAGCCGAACATCGGGTGGCTTCGGCTGGCTTCGGGCGGCCGAACATACTCAGCATGTTCAGCCGACTCGAAGTGCAGAAGGAATTCGACTCAGCCGATCCAACATGTGGATCGGCTAAGCCGAACCTCCGGCAGGCTACTGGCTGTTGTTTGGTCTATTCTCATAGATGCCGAACAGCAGTGAGTGAATAGCCGAATGCCGCCGAGCGGCATTTGGCTCGGCTATTTTGCTCGGTACCTTTGTGGTACTGAGCAAAATAGAAAAACAGTTAACAAAGTAGAACAAATAAAATAGAAAACAATTGGGCGGAGCTAGCAGTGACAGCTAGCTCCGCCCAACTGTTTTCTATTGGCCGGGCAGTTCTGCTTCCGTCAGACTAAAAAAAAAAACCTGCCCTCTGCTGCTGTCATTCACTAGAGGGGACCTGATGGAGAACTTCAGGTCCCCTCTGCTGATTGACAGCAGCAGTGGGCGGGTGCAATAGCTAATTTGCTATTGGCTATTGCAAATTGAAATAGCCAATAGGAATGTAGCTATGCATTCCTATGGTGTTTTTTTTTATTCTGACGGCAGCCAACGGCTCCCATGTCAGATGAAAGAAAAGACAACAGAGCAGGGAAAGGTTTACTCTGTTTGATCGAGCAGAGTAAAACTTTCCCTGAGAAAGTGTTTCTCTCCCGGGCGGCCGGGAGTCGCTGTCCAATAGCGGGAGACTCCCGGAGAGTTGGGCTATCTGGAGATCAGCGTCCCTGGTTAACTGGTAACCAGGGACGCTGATCTGTCTGTGCAACAAAAGGTCCCAGTATTAGGATTTCTACAAATTTTTAGGTGGCTTTCACTTTTTTTATTTTTTATGTAACTGTGGTTATCTTTATCATGGGTTAGGGGACTACAAGATAAGGGGACCTTTCATTTTGATGCAAGACTCCCTATATGCTAAATTTGCTTTACTGCTATTACACTGCAGCTCTTATAGTGAATTATGATCATCTACAAGAGATTGGGTTGTCATTTGCTCCCCTTTTAATCTGAGTAGTAAAACAGCAAAGTGATTAGGAGAACTATATTTGGCCTTTAAAGTTTCCTATCCCATAGCCAAAGTGATGTTTTAGATTTTCTTATTAAACACTAGCAAACATGTTCCCACAGAAATAATTGCCACACAAATGACTGGTATCAAAAGCTGGATAATGTTTACTCCCAAAGTCAAAACCTGCAGTCTCTATGAATAAGCCATTTGGTGAAAGATGATAGAGTTGGAGGAGCCTGTGTGGGTTTAAAAGGTGTGTGGCCTAGCAAAGGTAGGTATGGGTTAACAGTGTGGTTTAATAATCAGCATGGTAAAATAGACATTGTTTAGAGATTTTTTAAATGATATATGGTTTTATTTAGTTAGTAATTTAGTAAATGTTCAAGAGACTGCTAGAGAAACTTATAACATGTAACAACACATTGTCAAAGATTGCTAATTAGTCATAAGAGACTATCAACACTCACAGGGTTATTCACTAAAGGGTGAAGAGGTAGGAGAAGGCAGGAGAAGTGAACAATCTAGGACAACATATCTGATTTGGAAAACTTCTCCAATTCAGCTCACTTTCCAGTTCAGCTATGTTGCCCTTGATTGTTCACTTCTCCTGCCTTCTCCAAACTCTTCACCCTTTTGTGAATAACTCTGTTAGTATGTATGTTAATTATTCCATGTATTGGTTTTCTACACAACTTAGGCATGCTGGAAGAGGGAGGAGTTATGCTGGCTGGGTTGATGTCATGCTGCTTTTGATGAAAGCCTGAAGAATGATTAGTATATCAAATTTTACTCCAGACCTTCCACCACAGTGTAGGGCCATGGTCTTGCGAGGTTTGGGGTACTCTGCATTTACCAGAATTTCACTGGAAGGAGGATGACATCACCCTGATGCCAAGTGGAATTTGAAAGTAAATACATTTAATAACTTTTTTCTCTACAGTTTGTTCAAACAGTAAAGCTACTGTTATTAAGTGGACCTTGCATTTGTACTGCAATTTCTGCTCTAAAGCATATCTACAGCCAAATTTGGATTTGGATAGGACAGTGAGTGTAAATGTTTACTTAGACAGCTGTCAACAGAACAAGTGCCCTGATAGAGGATTTCACTACTATTACTGTTTTGGTGACAATGGAGCATTTTGCATTTTCCCTTACTCTATTTGTCACCAGGATAAATAGAGAGAGAGTAAATTTCCCTCACAAGGATACAGAGGGCAAGAAAAACTTGATAGAGCTTTTAACTCCTCACAACTCAATTTAATATATTAAACAATGGCTTTAGATTACCTTTAATGATGTACAACAAAAGGATTATGTTGCTAATTAAATACAACAGTACTATGAGTGATCAGGTACATAGTGGCATATAAAAAAGGTTTTTTATAGAATTTCTGTGATAAATTTGCAATTCATTTTAAAGTTTTAAGATAATCGAATTTACAGAATAGAATATAAAATTATTATGTATGCATTTATAAAGCATATTTCATCTATTTTATGTATTTATCTATCATAAATATGTCTCAATTTTGTTTAGTACAATCATAATTTATTTTGGAATTTTGAAATTTACTTTTTGATTTCATGCTTTCAGCTACCATATTGTGCATTGTTCTCTGGGTTTATATGTTAAACTACTTTAAAGACATTTTTAAAAATTTAATATCAGCATCTCCTGCTAAATAATTGTATTTTTAGATTCCTTTAAAAAAATTAGTTAGACAAAACTCTTACATGAAAAATAAAAAGCGCAAGCATTATAATTAGACTTATGAAAGGGAGGGGTGAGAAGACTTCTGTTTGATAGGGAAGACAGGAGCATGAACTGGATTTTAAAGAAAGGAAGGAAGGAGGAAAACCTCAAGGGTTGGGATTTTTTAATAAATGTCGGTACGGTTTGAATTTAAACAATACAAGTTAACTTTAGGTCAAGTTAAAATGCTTTTCTTGCAGAATGTGAAAAAAAAGAAAACATCTGAATGTATTTCTTATTTCAGCCTTACTGGGAAAATTCAATCTAATAACCAAATGTTCAGGTTGACAGGATTATAGTATTTAATGGTCAAAAAGTAGAATCATGTTAAAAAGCACATAATGACACTTTCTCTCTAAATTGTAACTCTGGTAAGAGGTAAGGAATGCAATCAAAAGCTTAAATTATTACATATTGTATTCTTGATAATACAGAACATATTTATGGCAAGGTTCCATTCTTGAGATTGTTAAAGGGAATACGTGTGTCTGAATTGCCAGTGTTGTAGTACCTGGTAATTCAACTAATATTCAAGGTCGTCTAAGATTACAGTTTATTTTCTTTAGGTGTATGAGCTGAGCTGGAAAGCTGAGCTGAAGCGGAAACTAAACTCCTTAAGAATTTGGTACATAGCGGCTGGCTTCTATTTTGCCTGCCAGGCATTCTCTGGTCTTCAGTTTCATTCTCTATCTAGTAAGAGGCATTGTAATGCTCATATCAAGGCAGCTATTGTCTGCTCAGGGCCAGGCTAAAAACTAAAAGTTAAAGTTACACTTTGCAGTATGGAAATGTTAAACCAAATAGTTTTATTTTGCTTTTTGGGGTATTTACAATGGACTGATTTTACAGTACATGGTACAATCAACTTAGGGTATAGGTAAATAGAGCACAAAATAAATATTTGTGTTTTTACACCTGAATACATTTGCATCTATGTTTAAGGATGACTAAATAATAAATAGTACAGTAAGGTGTATATAACAGTAAATAATATAATTTGTATGTGACAGCTTAGCACCACATGAACATAAGCAATTTGTGCAGCTTTTTGTCATTGCTGTTTTCCTCTGTCTGAATTTACCTGAATTTACCTGTTGATCCTGGCAGCAATGGTTTCTAATATCATCACTGAGTGATGATACTGCAATTTCTCACTGCAATAGCAGCATTGTAAATAGGGGGATGCAAATTAACAGTTTTGCGTTAGACAACATTTTTGCGAAATTAGCCCCTAATTTTTAATTGTGGCACTTCAAATCCAAAGTAGAATAAAGCTAGTTATTTTTAAGCTTCTCATGGTAAAAAAAAAAAGCTCAAAAAATGAATAAACCTGATTGCTCAATGCACTGGACTTATCATTTAGATAAGTTTAGTCCGGTCCCCCATAAGACAATAGTCTTGCTATGTTCGCAACACTATTGTACCCCCTGTCCCTCTGCAATAAAACCTTTAGTCAAACCCTCAAAAATGTATTTCTCCTGGCTGTTTTTTTTGCTGTAATTGCATTTTTTTTTACAACAAACATAATTAGTTAACCACTTCCAGCGGGGTCACATAAATGTATGCCATCCCCTGGAAATGGCGGCTATGCAGCCATGTTCTTGGTATCGTTTTAAACAGCCGGCTATTGCTGTTTAAATACAAGTGATCTGACATCTGTACAGGTGCCGTCGCTTGTGCGGTGCGGCACCGTGTCCCCCTCCGCCGCCGCTGGTGCCGCCATTGGCTTCTCGGACACCACTGTCCCCATGTGAGCCCGGGACCGGCACTGCGGGTTTTCCCTGACAAATTGGAGGGAGATCAGCAGGTTTCCAGCCGCTGATCTCTCCTCCAATCACTGGACCCAGAAGTGATGTGCATTACATCACTTCCGGTGTCACCAGGCACATTCTCTGACTCCTAGAGCCAGAAGAAGAAGCTGTTGAAGCAGATCTCTGCTGCATCAGATCTCTGCTTCATCAGCTTCATTGGTGTCCCTAGGTGACATTAGGGGTCTGAAAGACCTCTGATGTCTCCATAAAGAGGACCTGTCACATTATATTTGCTGTTACATAGGGGGCTTATTAGCAATAAAGCTGAGTGTAAAAAAAATAGTAAAAATGTAAGTAACAGAAAAAAATAAAAAATGCAAAACAATGTTTTAAAGTCCCCCACCCCCCACTTGCATGCACATACAATGCAAACACGCGTCGGCTGCTCCTACATGCAAAAACGAAAATTGCGCCACACGTTACATATAGTCGCGAGCTTCGGAGTGAGAGCAATAATTCTGGGCCCATCAATCAATGTCAGCACTAAATTGATGGTTGGCTACTGTACTGCTTGCTTGTTGCTGACCTTGAACTACTCTGTGACTTCAGTATTCCTTTGGACTCCCATGCCACCTGTCAAGTGACTGCCCTCTTCTACTCCAAGATCCAGCAGCCTGGTTGCTAATGTTGTTAGCAAACCCCATGGTTCTGATGACTACGTGCCTGACATGCATGCCTGCATGATATTCTGGTTCTTCTTAGCATTATTCGTTTGAGGGTCTACAAGCACAATCTTCCAGCATTGGTGATCCTTCTGTCCTTTAGCCATTGTCATCTCAGTCTCCTAACAGGTATGTGAAAACATGGCCATTAAACAATTTCTCATTAATAACAGTTTGAAGCTATGGATTGCATTCCTGTATTAGAAGCCATATACTATATCTCCTGAAATGAGCACAGCCCTCAGCACTATCTGCTGCAAAATAAGAATTTAAAAAGCTCAAAATAATTCTGCAGACCAGCCTAGTTTATAAAAAATTGAATTTTGTATTAAACATTGAATTTTCTTTCAGAGGTTTAGTTCTACTTTAAATACTATAAAGATAATTGTTGGTGGTATAACTAAATTAAGAAAAATCTAAATGGGCAATGTGACATACTCTTTTTAACTCTTTTGTTGCCAGGCTAATTTTTAAAATTTTCACACAAGAGCATTTTTGACTTAATAATTACTTAAAACCCTCAAACTAATATACATTTTCTGAAAGCAGTGGAAATGTAGAATAAACGGATTTGCACAAATGTTTATCAAATCTATATGGATTTGTCTCTAGAGTAAATACCCTTTATTATGCATGATAGTAATCTACTTCCTTTGTTAGCTGCTGCTTGGCATTGCTTGCTACCGCTAAGTCTGTTGTCAACTAGGACTCCCAAATCTTTTTTTCTGGCTCTGATTTATGCAGGTGAGTTTCCCTAATGAGTACCTTGCATGTTTATTTTTAGCATCCAAATGCATTACTTTTCATTTTTCGATATTAAACTTCATCTGCCATGTAGCTGCCCACCCCCCTATTTTATTAAGGTGTTCCTGTAGTGCTGCTATGTCTTGTGATGAGTTTATTACCTTGCATAATTTGGTATCGTCATCAAACACCAAAATGGAACTATTCAAACCATCCTCAGTATCGTTAATAAACCGGTTAAACAGTATTGGCCCTAAGACAGAGCCCTGGGGCACACCACTCACAACCCTAGACTATTCAAAAAACGAGCCACTTGTCGATACTCTCTATACCCATTTATGTAACCAATTTGATATCAATGTGCACACCATTTCCTAAATGTCCATAGACCATATTTTGTAAATTAAGCATTTATGGGGTACTGTATCAAATTCTTTAGAAAAATCCAAATAGAATATGTCCACTGGCTTTCCTTCAGCTACGCACTTACTCATAGAATGTTAAGAGATTGGCCTGACAAAAACAATCTTTCATAAATCCACATTGGTTGCTGCTTATGCTTACCTTTTTCACAGGCAAATTCCTGAATAGAATTCCTTACCATTCCCTCAAAAAATTTGCATACTATTGATGTTAGCGTGTGTTTCTTCATTCATAAACAGAAACAGGAACCATACCGCACTCCTTACCGGGATTCCCACTTGATGAAGATGGGTGTTTGAAATGACTGCGGATGGCACCGCCACACATGAACAATAGAAAAATGTCACCAGCACACCATAAGTTGAAAAAGCAAAATATTTAATTGCCAAAAGCTGTATCTCATTGGCAAGCACTTTTTGGGCCTCGCAGGGTCCCCTTCATCAGGCTTAGAGATAACAGTGAAGTGAAAGAGATACAACAATATATACCCAGACATACCAATCAACTGAGTGCTGTGAAACCACTCCCATCCACCTAGGGCGTCGGTATGACATCACAGCTGCCGTTAAGTATTTGAAAAGGACGTGTGCAGACTGATATAAATACCAGCCATATCAATTGAACCATCAGTGACTCCCAACAGCACATATAAGTGTGACTCACCCGGTAGCAAAATACATCGTTTGGGTTAGAGATCGTAAGACCAAGTGATAGTAAGCCACTCATACAGTCAGTTTGATCATAGAAATTAGATCAAACACTGGCTGTTAGGTGTATCATTACTGTGGGAGGTGCCGAATGGAAAAAAAGGCAGTGAGGCAATAAGTAGGGCAACTCAGATTAATTCTAATATCTTATAGGCCGACAAAACCTTAACACCAGTTATTAAAAACAGACAAACTTAGTAATTCTCTCAGGGATCTGTTGGTCCAGGCGGACCCTAGACCCAAGCATGCCAAGAGACCATTTTCCTTCTCCAACAGGTCAGGAAGTTACAGATGTCACCGCTGTAACATATGTAATTCCGTCATATGTGGTGAATAATTTTTTCATCCCCACACTGGGAAGAAATATAGTATTCAAGGTTATCATACCTGTGATACTGATTAATGTGTTTACCTATTGAAATGCCTGTGTGCATTAATATGTGTAGGTAAGACAATTGGACCGTTTAAAAGAAGGTTCCAGAAACACAGAAGTGACATTCGTATAGCCATAGTGAAATTGTCTAAAGGAGAGGAGTTAGATCTCAACAAGCCTGTTGCGGTTCACTTTGCCACAGAGAAGCATCAAACACACAAACTCAAAGGCATGGTGATAGAACAGGTGCATAGACACCCTAGAGGTGGCAATAGAGCCAAAATGCTTCTCCAAAGAGAGGCACATTGGAGCTACACACTAGATGCAGTGTATCCCAAGGGCCTCAATGTCAATCTGGAACTTACCTGTTTCTTGGAGGAGAGATAAAGGGTTTTGGCAAACAGTGCAGCGGCGAGCCTACTGCTTCCCTTGGTATTCAGAGGGACACGGAGACAAAGACAAAAACTCATAAATCCACAGTGGGCCGCATGAGTTACTCAGACGGCAGCTCTGAGATTTATTTTATTTTTATTCTCACACACATTAATTATCACTTTGGGTTTTCACTTATATGTCACTTATATTTGTTGCTCCATCCATAATTTTCCTGCCTAGTGGATTTTGCATACCCTGTACATAATGTTGTTGTTGTAATGCATTAATTTCATATGCACATGGTAAACTTTCAAATCTCAATAACACACAGGGGGCCCTGTCCGAGTGGGGCAGAGCAACCCTCTTTATATTATGGACATGTGCAAACGGTACATATGCGGTTGCATTATAGGTGCATTGTTGATTGATATATTATTGCATTTCTGCCATAAGGCTTCATTATTGCCTGTTTCTGTTATAGGGTTTCATTACTGCCTTTTTTCCCATTCGGCACCTCCCACAGTAATTATACACCTAACAGCCAGCGTTTGATCTAATTTTTATGATCAAACTGACTGTATGAGTGGCTTACTATCACCCCAACGCTCAAGGTATAATTCACATTGTGAGCTACTGATCCATACTGTGCAGTGGGTCAGCTGTCAGATCAGCGAGTGGACGAGACGTCCCTGTACCCACACGGTGCATGCGCCAGTGGGCGTGTCAAGCGACCACGGCTCTGGATGTTAAGAGCCGCTGTATAGCATCATGTTGCAGAGGCAACCAGCACCGCTTCGTTCCCGGTGCACTCGCGGCCCTGACACTTGATACCGCTCTGCACTTGGTCTTACGATCTCTAACCCAAACTATGTATTTTGCTACCAGGTGAGTCACACTTATATGTGCTGTTGGGAGTCACTGATGGTTCAATAGATATGGCTGGTATTTATATCATTCTGCACACGTCCTTCTCAAATACTTAACGGCAGCTGTGACATCATACTGACGCCCTAGGTGGATGGGAGTGGTTTCACAGCACTCAGTTGATTGGTATGTCTAGGTATATATTGTTGCATGTCTTTCACTTCACTGTTATTTCTAAACCTGATATAGGGGACCCTGCGAGGCCCCGAAAGCACTTGCCAATGAGATAAAGCTATTGGCAATAAAATATTTTGCTTTTTCAACTTATGGTGTGCTGGTGACATTTTTCTATTGTTTCTTCATTCATGACACAGCCTTTTTTTTAGATTGGTACAATATTTGCCTTTTGCTAATCAGTTGGTACCCTTCCAGTCATTAAAGAGGAACTTGATCTTGTTAGATTACAGATGAGATTTTCCAGCAATGTTTTGCTGATGTAACCTTCCCAGGATGCAACACTTTAGAACATTACATAGTTTGTGCCAGAAGTGGACCAGTAAGTAGATTAACTCTATTTGTAAGTAAATTAAAAACATGTTTGTTTAACCAATGAATGTAAGATGATTTTAAATCACCATGCAGAGCTTCATGCTCATGAGATTTTTAGTGAAAAAGGGTAAAGGTCCACTTTAACCTGTCCTTAAAAATTAGGAACAATGGTCTGGCTCTAACATGGATGTTCAGTACATTGCTATTGGCATTCCATATCAGGTCATTTTTCCTAGCTGGGACTTCCACCATTTGATCCATGAAAGTGTTGTGCAATAAATTCAAGAGATAGCAAGCAGTACTTGACTGTGCAGTTCCAATCTACAATCGATGTCGGGATAACTGAAGTCTCCCATGAGTACAATGTTGCCCTGTTTCCCTGATTTTTTAATTTATGAAAGGTTCTGAGTCTCCTCTTCTTTATTTACACTTGAGGGCCTATAGCATACACCCATGATCAGTTTACAATTTGTGCCCGTCATATGTACCTCCAGACATAAATACTCTGCACCATCACAACTCTCATTAGTAATGTCATCACTCACATTTATATTCAGATTGCTCTATACTTACATGCATACCCCTCCACACCTTCTACCGACCCTGTCCCTTCTAAAAACGGTGCACCCTTGGATATTTGTGGCCCAGTCATGTGAGCCACCCAGCAATGTTTCTGATAAGCCTGTGATGACAAGGTCCTCCTCAATCAACATCAGTTGTAGCTGCTCCATTTTGTTTGCTATACTCCTGGCATTTGATATCTGTAAAAATATAAATCAAAGCAACTGGACTTAATGTATTTTTCTTGAAAATGTTTTACTGGTGTAATGCTCTACTTCCTATGGGACGTATTTGCGGATCACAACTGCGGATTTTGCTGCGCTGCGTAGAGGAATGGGGATCAGTCTCTGCAGCTCGGTCTCCAATTGCCCTGTATTTGTAGAGGCTTGGAGGGAGCTGCTTCACATCATACCCCGTATCCTGAGTAGGGTGACTTTATGCCCTGAATATGAGTGGGTAGCGAGGAAGGGCTATACAACCAATTCCACTGGCTGTAATGGGCAGCACCGCTATGCCGCACACTATGAGGGGTCACAGTAGTCTGGTTAACGACACTAAGGTGCAGAGGCGACTTTAGCATGAGAAGGTATACCACACAAGCAGGATCAGTACTGAGCACATGAATTAAGTATTGCAGTAATTATAACTTCAGCACACACATCCAATCCTAGTGAACTCTAGCATAGATGTATCAAGCAGGTTATCAAATTGAAGGTAGCCAAATGAACACAGCAGGCAAGGTTTACAAGAGCATCTGCCCAGCAGCATTTAAGACACCAGTGAGGGACTTAGCCCTTGTACTTGCGGTTCTGGAATTCTGCAGACAGTGATGTGGCCACAGAGTGGCTGATGTCAAGTGAGAGGGATCCGGATGGAATTCGAGGAGGGACAGCTGATTGATCAGCGTCTTGCTACAACCAACAGTAGGACACCGATCAATTAGTGAGCCGCGGCTTTATGCCGAGTGCTCGTACTGAGTGGGGCGGAGTCCTGTTTCGCGCCTGCGCAGTCCGTTGTTCTTGCGTGACGACGCGAACGCGCTCCGGAGCGAGTAGAGGGAATCCCTCTTCGCGCCTGCGCAGTAGGTCTTCGCCGTCCCGAGGCGGCACGGGATCCAGAACGACCATCACAACTGGTCATCTGATTAGCTTTCTCAATTCAGAATTCTGAATTGAGAAAGCTAGTCGGATGACCAGCAAAATGTCTTCAAGAGAAATACAGCAAGTCAAATTGGCTTGATTTTGTTTTACAGATATACCATAACCTGGATGAATGAGAACCTTCACAGACATCCCGGCATTTGAGTACCTACCTTTTAATTTTGGCTTAGCGTTACTATATTTGCGCATATTCTTGAACTTCAGTTACATAATGCAAGACTTCCTGCACTGGACATAGATAATATAACTTCCCTACTGGATGGTGTGAGCCCTCTTTCACCTTTTAATCTAATATCCTCTATGTACAGTGCACCATTAGTCCCTTGCACTCTGAAAGGTATATTTGATTCTGATCCCTCCCCCCAATCTTAGTTTAAAAGTTCCTCCAATCTTCTAACCACCATTTTCTCCCCCGAATAAAGCTGTCCCCTCCCTATTCAGATGGTCAGTCCATCCCTGCTGTAGAGCCTGTATCAGACCGTAAAGTCAGCCCAGTTCTCCATGAACCTAAACCCCTCCTTATTACACCAGTCCTTCAGCAACGTATTCATATCTCTTAGCTTCCACTGCCTTTTGTGTTGTGGCTCGTGGTTTAGCGAGTATTTCAGAAAATACTACCTTGGAGGACCTTTTCTTTAGCTTTACACCTAAGTCCTTGAAATATTTTTTTAGGATGCTCCATGTTCCCCTAGGTTTGTCATTAGTACCAATTTTTAGCATGACCGCGGGTCTTCCCCAGACCCACCCAACAATCTATCAACCCAATCTGCAATGTGTCGAACCTAAGTGCCCGGTAAACAACATAGGGGTCTATTCACTAAGCTGCCGTAGGCAGCCGAGTGAATGACCGACCTGAAGTGAAGTGAGCCGAACACTGTTCGGCTATTCACTTCAGGCTGGTACGGCTGATTTCAGCCGTACATCGGCTTGCTTCCTGTAAATCAGATACAGCACCCCTTCGGTTCTACTGAACCGAAGGGGTCCTGGGGCCGAAGCTAGCCGAAGGATCGGCCGAAGCTACGGCCAGATCCCTCGGCAGCTTCGTGAATAGACCCCATAGTGTTTGACAATCACAGTCCCGGTCACATATCACCCTGTCCATCCTTCTAATAACTGAGTCCCCTACCACTACTATCTATCTTTCCTTACTAATATACTAATATCTATCTCTCATTATTAAGTGATTTCAATAAAGACAAATTTGTCAATTTCATTTTAACTGTATGGGAATTTTTATGGTAGAGGAAGACAAGGTAAATAAAAAAAGTTTGATAATGTTTGGATTAATTATCCACTTGTCTTTTGTTATACTTTCCTAACTCTATTGTAGACCTAGTACATCATAGCATAGAACATTTAGGTTAAAAAAAAACGGGGCATTTTGGTGCAAGGATTTGGGTACATTTGTTACCTTCAGAACATTTTAGGCCATGTCAGGTTTGCTACAACAATGTAACCAGATTTAAACTACCAAATTCTCCCCAAAATGCTTGAAAATAACACATGAAAATCTCCCTATCTAACCAATCCAAAATTAAAACTCTTATCAACTCACAACTCAGATCAATAAACAATGTGCTTTATATAAAACATTTCAGAAAGGTACTAAAAAGGTATTGGTCTGTTTTCCCTATTACAATATATCATACTCTCAATTTTGTATGCTTGTTGATTAGGATACAAATTAAGGAAGTAACTAATTATGCTAAGAGCAACACAAAGATGCTCTTAGAGCTGAGTATGTGATAGCTGGGTGTTTTTGCCTAGTACTGATCCAGCAAATAATTATGGTTCAATAGATCTGCAGACAGCTACAGGAACTGTAGTAGTACTGTAGTAGGAGTAATCAAAGAGGACTCTCAAAACAACCAGATGTTTCAGTTCATGTTTTTTTTAGAGTTGTGCAAAACATAAAAATAGTGATTTGCTAAGTTTCCATGCATATTTATCCATCCAGATCTGTGAATGTATTTGAAGCTGACATTGAGATGGTATTTTCCAGCTTGTAGCATGAAATTGCATGAAAATGCCCTTTTGGCATTTGTGTGTATGACCCTTACCACAAAATGGCAAAAGTCTGACACATCTTCATCAAATATCTGCTATGAGGCCCTATGTCTTGGGAAATGAAAAGGAATATATGCATTAAAATGTCCCCTTGCTTTTCAGGTAAGCCAAGACATATTTATGTTTGTTCTTCGCATATACATTTAGGTGGGTTTAAATGTATAAAGAGGTTTATTTCAGTCAATAATGCCTTTCAGGGATGGCTTACAAGCTTTATTTCTGCTCAGCACATTGAATCTACAAAGAAATGATCAGATTATGATATCACAGGAAAAAAATCCTACCTTACCAAAACCACATGAAGTCACTGAAGCATTGAAGGCATATTTATGCAGAGGAAAAATAGATTCCTAAATGTGCTTCTTCTAAACACTGCTGGTTTCCTAAGCAGCTATAGCAAAATTGAATTACATGTATTACCTTAGGAGCATGGCAAAGAGGAAAATCAGTATCATACTTGTTCTGCTGTGAAGTGCTAACACTTATTCAATATACAATGTATTCAATATACAAGTGTATTTCATTCAAAAATAACTTTAGCTTATAAGTCAATTGAAGTAGATGCCATTGCTCCAAGTATGAATGCCTTCTATTTAGTTGCAAACACCAAAAGCAGACTATGATGCTTTTGTGTTCAGAAAGATATATTGTTCCAACAGTACAGAGAAAACATACATTTTTGCTTAACTATATCAGTTTATTTATTTCTGTGAATGTGGGTAGCTTTATGTAAATATCAATATGCATTAGTACTTATTTAAAGAGCATGTCAAGGATTATAGGGGAGGATTAGAGTGCATGTCGGCCTTTTACTGCTTTTAGGAGCTCCTTTGGAGAAACTTCCCGTTTTTGTGACGGTGACAACAGTTTTAACAGACAGGTAAAAGAAAATCTTAAACAGCAATACAGATATAAATAGATTTTTTTTCTGGTACCATAGGGGAAGGTTACAACCTCTGTCAGCTTTTTATTTCTTTCCCTGTCCCTGTCGCAGATTTTCCCTCACTTCTTGTAAAACCATTGTCACTGGGAAAGAAAGTGAGGGGAAAGTTCTCTAACAAAGCTCTGGAATTGTCATGAACAATAATTGAAAGTATGCCATCCGCACTTTAGGAAATTGGTGAGCCCTAAAAAGGACCAAAGTGCAGAGTATAAGTGGATGCCACCAGAATGCTGGCAGGAATTCTAACCCATTACCTACCCTATGAAAAAAATTAAAATATTTTCACTGGACATACAGTATACTTAAAAGTTGAACTTGGGGGGTATGAAACACATAGGGGTCTATTCACAAAGCTGCTGAGGGCAGCCGAGTGAATGACCGATCAGAAGTGAAGTGAGCCGAACACTGTTCGGCTATTCACTTCAGGCTGGTACGGCTGATTTCAGCCGTATATCGGCTGAAATCAGCCGTACATCGGCTTGCTTCGTGTGGATTCGGATCAGCCGAACATGCTACCGTACAGTAGAAACAGTCACACGTCTTCGTTCACACTGCTAGATTCTCGTACGATCACGGGATTTCCCGCGATTCTCGTACGAGAATCGAGCAGTGTATGGGCACCTTTATAGAGAGAAGGTGTGGGGGGTGACCGACAGCCATTGCTTAGTTTTCTCCCAGAGGAACCAATTGTGTACAGAAGGTGCTAGCTTTTGGCCATGGACATGATATTATCACCTGATCTGGCCTGATTGGGAGACCGGTACGGGCTATTGTGAATAGCCCGTACAGCACCCCCTCGGTTCTCCTGAACCGAAGGGGTCCTGGGGCCGAAGCCAGCCGAAGGATCGGCCGAAGCTACGGCCAGATCCTTCGGCAGCTTTGTGAATAGACCCCATAGTCTGAAATTAGTTTCCAAACATACATAGAATGAATGGTGAAATTTGCTTTAGTACTTTTGTTCACACAAACATCAGTAATAATCTTTTTTTCTGCAGGTGCTCCAGCTGAGTGGGGTTTCATGTTCATTTTTATTGTGTGCTGCATGTGTAGTTTGTAGCTTGCCCCCTTTAGGTGTTTGCTTGAGAAACATATCCAGCCTTCAGCACTCTGCTGTATGCTTGTAAGATACTTAGCATAGCTACATACCAAGCTAACGGCCACTACCCACCTATCACCTATGTTAACATTTTACATTCAGAACGCTCTGATGTTCCACTATTTAATTCTTTGTAAGCAGATGGCCATTTTCATGGGCATCAACATAATGGAATCTCAGTGAGAAACACCCAATAATATTTGAAACTGATTTTATGATGTTGGTTAGAAAACACATTGGGGGTGATTTACTAACCTAAACACACACACACACCAGGTGTGTGTGATTTTCACACAGCAAAACGTATTTATCAACCAAAAAGTCTCTAAAAGCATATTTCCACTAATGCCATATATGGAAAAATCATGCACATGATGCATATATAATGCTGCTTCACAGTTTAGACTAAAATGGTTAGCTCATGCATTTACATTCCTGCATTCATCAACGCAAGCAACATAACATAGAGCTAATTTACACCACATTACCTTGCAATTCATTGCAGGACTTTCCACAACACACCTGCTGGGTGTGTACACACTACAAAGGTGTTTCGATTCCTCCCATAGATCATGCTGGGAGGGAACACACTACAGAGGTGTATACACGTTCGTGGTGTGTTTAAAAGGTTAGTAAATCAACTCCATTATCTCAGATGCATCCTACTTACTGCTCTCAGCTCTTCTTTAATCCGAAAATCCCTGTTTACACATTTCACCTGCACACATAGTTACATAGTATTTGAGGTTGAATAAAGACATTAGTCCATCAAGTCCAACCTATTAGGATCTCATTCTAGGAGTACCCGTACCCCTGTATATTACGGTACCTTAAGAAATCGTCCAAAAGTTTCTTGAACAATTCCACATTATTTGCTGAAATCACCGCCTGTGGCAGTGAGTTCCAGACCCTAACTGATCTTACTGTGAAGAACCCCTTTCGCCCCTTGTGCTGGAATTTTTTTTCCACCAATTTTAGGTGATGGCCTCTAGTTTTTGTAACGGAGTTAATTTTAAACAGTTTATCGCTAATGTTGCTACCACCATTAAACATTTTGT
>NW_017306570.1:120033-122676 GCF_000935625.1 Nanorana parkeri
ATATGCTTTTCGCACTCAGTTTTAGCTGCCCGGATTTCTAGTTTGCATTTTTTGTTACATTCTTTGTATTTAAGGAACGCCAATGCCGTCCCTTCCGTCTTATATTTTATAAATGTCGCTCTCTTGTCCTTGACGTGTTGTTTTACAGTTTTATTAAACCATATTGGTTTAGTCTTTGATCTTTTATTTTTGCTCCCTAAAGGTATACACTTTGAAGTAGCAGTATGTACTGTGTTTTTAAAACAATCCCACATCTGGTCTGTGTTTAGGTTTTGAAATAAGTTTTCCCATTTTATTTCCCCCACTAGGTTGCGCAGCTTATCAAAGTTGGCCCTTCTGAAGTTTAGGGTTCTAGTCCTTCCAGTACACTTCCCTTTTCTGTGTTCAATATTAAAAGTAATCACATTGTGATCACTATTACCCAATGACTCCCCAATTACAATATCCTCGATTAACTCTGCATTATTAGTGACAATTAGATCTAAGATGGCATTTTTTCTGGTAGGAGTCTCACACAATTGGATAATTGAAGTAAATCTTCAAACATTTTATTGTGGAACATTTTCAAATCATTTAGTGAATCAGCCTATGTGTGTATCCTATGGAAACAGAACCAGAAATGAAGAATTTTAACCATTAATAATAGAACACCTATAATCAGGTTAAATTGCAGAATAGATTTGAACCAATTCCCCTTGATAGTGTTGGAAAGCTACTCAGATTGATCATTCTCTTTCAACTGTTAAAAAAGCAGGCAAACCCAATAGAGGCTGGAGCATTATTGAAGTCCTCTTTGAGAAGAATCAGCTTCACAAATCAAAACTATATATTTTTACTGTAAAGTGTATAGTGGCCCAATCAGGCCAGATCAGGTGATAATATCATGTCCATGGCCAAAAGCCAGCACCTTCTGTACACAATTGATTCCTCAAGGAGAAAACTAAGCAATGGCTGTCGGTCACCCCCCACACCTTCTCTCTATAAAGGTGCCCATACACTGCTCGATTCTCGTACGAGAATCGCGGGAAAACCCGTGATCGTGCGAGAATCTAGCAGTGTGAACGAAGACGTGCGACTGTTTCTACTGTACGGTCGCACGTCTTTTGTCTAAGGAGCATGCTAGAAAACCAGCTGAGAATCGTGCGGTTTTCGGCTGGTTTGAACGGTGCTCGGGAGACGATTGCCGAACGGGCCGGTGTGCGCACGCGCACACTGCCCGTTCAGCATTGCGGTCATTGGAAGCCCGTCCCTCAGGGGGGTGGGCTTGCGATGATGGAGAGTATGATCTGCTTGCCCAAGATAGGCAGATCGGACGGTTTTTAAATCACTTTACAACCATCGCAAGACTAAGGTCTTGCGATGGTTGTACAGTGTATGGCCACCTTAAGTCTTAATGCTAAATGTTTAAGCCAGCCACATGTTTTACTGTCTATAGATAATAGTGACTTATAATTGTGCAAGTTGGTAATAGATGACCTTTCAAGTTTTCCACTATTTGAAACTTTATCTAAAGTTGAAGATGTAATGCTTATTGGTAGCTTTCATTTCTACAGAATGCAAATCTAAAAGTGTGTTTCATGCACTCTGGGATCATTCTTCTATCACTATGCTTACATCATTTACATCAATGTCTTTGTTAATCTGTTTTTCCTAGTGTATATGAGGAATTATAGCTTTTTCATTTTTGTATGTTATATAACTGAGATTTAACTTAATAAAGTTATGGTTTATAAGATAAAATAAAAAAGATTCATGTTATACGATTATGTTATTGTAGAGATCACAGTGCTAAAACATGTTTAAGTAATACATTCCTTTTAATTCTAAAGCAACAATCATTTATGATTGCACTTTTATGCTAGTCTTTTAATTTGTGCCTTTCAAATTACACTTTCAACAGACATCTCTGGGGCTTTTAATCAAGCTAGGTCTCAACTCAGTCTGGACATGTTGAGATAATTGGACAGGTGTCAGATATATCTTGCATCTCCCAAACAAATCAGGGTTGCATTTTTTTACATCCAAACAGATCTTATACCTATAATTTTACAATTAGCTGATGTAAACTCTCCATTTGTGTTGTAATTAATGCCATATTTAAACATGTCTCAATTAATTCCCTCTGAATAATATTTAAATCTTAGTAAACAGCCTAAAAATAAACAAAAGTGAATTGATTAAAAGAAAATGATTAGCTTTTCCACTAAATTTCTTTTACAGTGTAAGTTTAAAAATGAGAATTCTGGCTGATGATAGCTTACCCAATTTTGCTGTTTGTGGAGAAGCCCATTCTGACATCAGCTAGAAACATTTTTTTACTTGGTTTCCACTAGAGAGATTTTTTGTATGATTGTGGTATAGAGGTGTAGAAGCTATTATGTAAATACATAAAGTATTAATGCTGGCTTTAATTATCCCTGGACCTATGAGGTTAAAAGGTTCAAGTATAGCTGCAACTATTTCTCTTCCTTCATCTCTACATGCCATAGAAAACAATTTTATATTTAATATTTCCATACATCCTTTTTAATAAAATTATTGTCACAATAAAAATGGGCATAATAAAAAGGACATATCTGATCCAGTCTGCCACTAACAATAACACGGCAGTCTTTGTCTTGCTGAATCCCCCTCGGATACCTA
>NW_017306570.1:122693-141744 GCF_000935625.1 Nanorana parkeri
AATAGTATGGGGGAATTACACAGTCAAGATAGTGAGGTGAAGAGACTGTGGCGCTGGTTGAAAATGTTAAAAATAATATAAAACAATGAATTTATTTTTCTCAGCTTTACTAAAGCTTATAGAAATGATGAAGAGTGTCCACAATTTATTATATAGCCATTGTTATTTGTCTTTGTTTTGGCTTTGCTGACATTTTGGTAATAGTTATCTTCCTAGATCCCATTACTGAAACAATTTCTTATTTGGGTCCTTAAGTTATAAAGTTTGTTCTTAAAAAACTCTGTTCTAATGTATTGTTCTTTACATTTACACTTAACTGGAATATGACTTCTCCTAAGATATTTAATTTATTTCAACAAGCCAAATTGCCTGAAATAAGCATGTAACCAACATGTATCATTTAAACTGAGCATATGTTAGAAAAAAATGCAAAAGCAGATACTACCTTTAGTGAAAACAGCAGTTTAGGAAAATAAATTGATACAGAAAGATGGGCAGCTCCAAGTATATCACAATTTCAACTTCTTCTTCTAAAGCTCAGCTTGGCCCTGTTCCCTACTTACCTTGTATCTGTTATGGATAGCCTTATTGACCAATATAAGGATGGGAAGAGGTTGGGTCAAGTTGAAATTTGTAAGAATGCTTAGCTTTTTAGAACTTAGCATCTACCATTTGTGCTGACATATGGCCTTTAATGAAAATTAACCTTTGCTTATGCATATTGCTATCAAACACAGCATTTGAACTGACTAGGTTTACTTTAAGGCGAGAGTTGAAGAAAAAAGAAATGGACATTTCTCTTAATCTATTTGGATGTTTCATGTGAGCACAGATGTTCTCAAATTGTGAACCCTTAGCAAACCATCCCCTTAACCTTAATGGCAATTTGTGAAGTCCATATTTATAATAATAAACTTGATTATATATTGTAAGTTGATTGTAAGGCTAATCATGTGAAAAACATTCTGTTTCTAGAATTTGATGTGTCTTCTAGGGATAAAAGAATTTATGAAAAAATAGATTGAATTCAATTTAAATACAGCTGGATTTGCCAAGCCGCATGCTGTTTATGCCATAATATGTTTTATAACAAAGTAATATGATTTAGACTGTGTGAATAGCCATATTGTGTAGATAATCCCTTTCAACTTTTGTTAACAGCTGACAGGCACTAATATAAATATACCAGGCAGTTTCATCTCACTGTGTTGTAATGTCTGAAATAAGAGTATGAATTAGTAAGCATAAGGCTTAAACCAAGCTCACAGTCTTAAGTAACATATACTATTTGACTAAAAATTAGTTTCTTTCTTAAAGTGACACTAAAGTCAGGAGTTAAATCTTAAAAATGCATTCAAGTACCTTAACAATTAACATAAATGAACCTTATTTGTGTATCACTCGGCTATAGACCCGCAAATCTTCTCTGAATTTGTGCTGACACTGTTCTTCTTTCTGGAGGGTGACTACTTTTGTTCCCCATGGTCCTTGTGTGTGTTGTAAAATAGTCACCGCTCCAACTCACTCCCATGATTGACTACAATCTCACATTTAGTTTACTAATTTGTATTGAGATTGTAGTCCATCACAGGAGCAAGCTTTGAGTGGTGGCTACTTTATCTGGCTGCTAATAATGTGTGGATGAAAAAGACAATCCCATAGGCTTAGACCCTCCCATAGGCTAAGGAGAGGTCAGCAAATAAATTAAATGTGGCACACCATGCCAAGGATCACCAACAGTTTGGATGTTTGCAGTTTCCCAAGATTTAAGGTTCAGGTCTGTGATAAGTAGACCAATAGAGGTCAGAGGTATCTGTTGTGGGGCAAGCACACTGCACTTAGTGGAGGATTAGATCAGTGATATTAAAACCCTCAATGCAGCAATAACAGTGTCTAGGTAGCATTTGTTGCTACAGCCACTTAATAGATCAACTCCTGAAGCATCCATTTCAATTTGTTTCCATTATATTGTAGAGATAGAGATTTCCAATATTTGGAGATGTCTGGGGCTTCCATCCCTGCATGAGATTTAAAGGCATACAGGTCTTTGCCGAAACAGGGTTTGTTTATTACTCCTAATATGGGGGTCTTTGATTCAGTTTAGATTCTGGAAGTGTTTTGGAGGCATTAGTATGAGTAGGGACTGAAATAAGTATAGTATGTGTGGAAGGATAAACATTTTAGTTAATGCAATTCTCACTGCCCAAGAGACCTGTTGTCAGTAGGTTTTTTTTTTTAAGCATGTTAATTTTTTATTGAAAGAACATAAAGAAACAGTACAGATAGAATCCAACGTGACATGTAACACGGATCAAGTGCCAGTACACAGACTGCGATCCAGGTATGTAGAACGGTTACAGTCAAATTATATTTAAGAATAGCCTAAATCAACATAGAATGTAACACTTCAGAGCGTCTCTGTATTGCAGGTATCAAAGCATAAATAGCTACAACCAGTTAACCCAAATGCTGTGAGGATCAGGATTCTGGGAGAGGGGACCATATCTCCATGGCGTGGGAACTCGTGGGCATATCAGGAGGGCCTAGCCTCTGTATGTACGGTATGTGGGAACTGCAAAAGATGAATTTGGGAATGTTAGGGATTGAGGACATCCAGTGGACCCAGGGAGCCAGTCAGCTGGGCCTCTAGATACCAGTTAGAAAATCGAAAAATGGACATCAAGTCCTGCAATTTCTGCAGTGAGTATTCCGTTGCAACATAAGGGGGTTGATTTACTAACCTTATAAACACGTCACGAACAAGTATACACCTCTGTAGTGTGTTCCGTCCCAGCATGATCTATTGGTGGAATCTAGACACCTTTGTAGTGTGTACACACCCAGCAGGTGTGTTGTGCAAAGCCCTGCATGAATTGCAAGGTGATGTTGTGTAAATTAGCTCTACATTGTGTTGCTTGTGTTGATGAATGCAGGAATGTAAATGCATGAGCTAACCATTTTTGTCTAAACGGTGAAGCAGCATTATATATGCATCATGTGCATGATTTTTCCATACATGGCATTAGTGGAAATATGCTTTTAGAGACTTTTTGGTTGATAAATATGTTTTGCTGTGTAAAAATCACACGCACCTAGTGCGTGTGTGTGTTTAGGTTAGTAAATCACCCCCAAGATGTCCAAGTGTCGAAGAAGTTTTTAGGTCGTAATTGGTTTGTCAGTAGGTTTTTGCATAAGGTTGCTATTTTCAATGGTAGTGTGGCATGATTGGAATTGAACTACTAGGGAAAGACAAATGTATCCCTATATAGATCAACATTGAGGAAGGTGCTCATGAAAATGAGCATACACAATATATATTGGCTCCAAGTTGGGGTGATAAATTCATTAGCAACATTTGGGATTTTGAGCTGTTAACCTTATAGTAGTGACAGGTTTGTTATAGACAGTAGTACATCTATGGCATAAAGTCCTACTTTGTGTTCTGAAGCCCAAATTGTTAGCCCTGATATAGCTTCATTGGACTGATAGGATTTATTACATTTGTATCCTAGAAAGAGTGCGTTAGAAAGTAAGACAAAAGCTCTAATGAAGAACAATTAATACACAATTCAAGTGCAAACATTGAAGAAGAATTAATTTAGAAAGTGGATCTAAACCTTAACTGGATGACATTTAGTTGTTTAAAGCACTGTGTATCATAAACAATTGCCTTTTTTTTGCTCACAAAATACAGGTTTTACCGATTGTATTTAAATGGCTGCTGATTTCCTTCTGCCTCCTATAGCCACATTCTGTCTATATAAACCAGATTTCCCCTGGAGGGCCATCAACAGTGGACCATGCTTGTGCAATGCGCGTTAACATGGTCACTTGTAGTGCCCACCAGGGGTGGTTGTGACATGGTGATAACGCATGAGCACAACTGAGAAACAGTTGTTACACCATAAAAGGAGCTTTATGGCAGCATCATCAGTTTTATGTTAAATAATGCAGCATATTACAAAAATAAAAACAGAAAACAACTTCAGTAAATACATTACCATGTTAAAGCTTATATGAGATTTGGGATAAGCTTTTACTGCTAAGCACTTAAGGTAGAAAGATAGGGGAAGGCTCAAACTGAGAAGGGCACCTCAAATAGTATTGGAGCAGGGTTAGGACTATCATTACAAGATGTGCAATCAGTGGAAAATTAGTAATTGCTGCTGTATGAAAGAAGCAAAATCTGGAAAATATACTTAAACACACATTGGGAGAATATAAGAGGCATGGAACTGCCACCAAGGAAACACTAAAGGTCCCGTCACATTATACACTGAATTAATGGATATGAATATACACAAAGGATTATGGTGCACTGTGTTAAGGCAGCTCATTAATTTTGAATTAGCTGTCAGCGCACACTAACATGTAGAAAATTAGACATGCACCATTTTTTTTAATGAAGCTCACTAAAACATATGTGCTGCAGTGCATTTTCTATTGGTTGCTACTGTGCAGTGCAGTAGGATGCCATTCAAAATAAGTGGCACCGCACCACAGTGCATGCATTGCCATGTGTTGCATTAAAACATGGGTTTTACCGCAGGATACTGTTATGAAAGTAGCTGAATGAACCCTTAGAGATGCAAAGAGAATATCATTGGAGGAACTTTGGAAATCTTTAGCAGAAGGTTTTCTTGAGATCCAAAATCTCAAGTTTATTGACAACTTTATGTGTATGCGCAATAAAAACTCTAAGTGTGTTTAATGGTTTTCATCATGGGAACATGTAGTATTTAAAAAATAAAATATATTTGTAATTTATGCAAAGTAAATAGAATGTTTGATTTCTTGTAATCTCCTTTTTCTGCATATTAAGTAATTGTGCGATCAGTGAAACATAAGTAATTGCAGCTGTATGTAAGAGGCAAAATGTGGAAAATATACTTAAACACACATTGGGAGAATATAAGAGGCATGGAACTGCCACCAAGGAAACACTAAAGGTCCAATCGCATTATACACTGAATGAATGGATATAAATTTACACAAAGGATTATAGTGCACTATGTTAAGGCAGCTCATTAATGTTGAATTAGCTGTCAGCGCACCTTAAAATTTTAAAAATTGGACATGCACCATTTTTTTTAATGAAGCTCACTAAAACATATGTGCTGCAGTGCATTTTCTATTAATTGCTACTGTTCAGTGCAGTAGGATGCCATTCAAAATGAGTGGCATCGGACCACAGTGCATGCATTGCCATGTGTTGCCTTAAAACATGGGTTTTACCGCAGGATACTGTTATGAAAGTAGCTGAATGAACCCTTAGAGATGCAAAGAGAATATCATTGGAGGAACTTTGCAAATCTTTAGCAGAAAGGTTTTCTTGAGAGCCAAAATCTCGAGTTTATTGACAACCTTATGTGTATGCGCAATAAAAACTCTAAGTGTGTTTAATGGTTTTCATCATGGGAACATGTAGTATTTAAAAAATAAATATATTTGTAATTTATACAAAGTATATAGAAGGTTTGATTTCTTGTAATCTCCTTTTTCTGCATATTAAGTAATTCTGCTCTGCAGAGAAGCTTTTCAATCAGATTTCATCTCTATTGTTTCATGCTTGATATGTTTCAGTCTTCAGGGAAATGAAAGGATTAGGAAACATATGTTTACAATTTGGAATAAACTATCTGAATTGTATTATTTGCTTTGTATGAAGTTTATCCCACTGGTTGCAAGGACATTTGCTTCCTTTTGTCTGCAGGGCTATTCATTTATAAAGTGTTTAGAAACTAAAAACTGATATTAATCTTCTGTACCTTGATGAGTTTGTTATACATGTTATAATAAGCTTTCATATAGATACTTTGGTGGCAAACTAACTACTATATAACTGCAAAAGTCTTAATGTCACTTAAGTCTATGTTTTTATCTCCCCGTGTGCTCCAACAGATTGGCATATTGTTAGATATATGCATCAGTAAATTCTGGTGCTGATTTGTACAACTGTACAAAAGAAAATAACACACAAGTGCGAGGTTGTCCATAGTAATCAGCCAGGTTTAACCATTCCGTTTATGGAAATTCTGATTGGTTGGTAGGGGCAATAACCCTACATTTATATGAATAAGTGATTTGATGCCATATCTGCAGAAAATCTAGCTTATTTGCTGCAAGTCAAAGTCCAAAGAACTACTAACCAGTTTTCACCTGGCACAGCGGATTAACAGCCCCACCCCCGATAATATTTCCATCCCTGGAATCCAACAGGAATCACACCTTTAACAACAAAAGAGATTATGGGATGGGAAGCCCTGTTTAGGTTATTGGTCTATATGGAAGTAATATTCTTATTTATAAGGTGTCCAATCCAATAAAGAGGTACTATACATCCTAAAGTATACCCCTGTGACATCAATGCATTAGGGATTCTTGACCAGTAATCAATTTCTGAGTTAAAAGTGTCATCTTCATTGTGTCCCACTGGGCGAGTGTTTAGGAGCAGCTGTGCACTCAGTAGTGAACTGGTAAGTGGTCCTAAAAAAATGAATATTCAACCTGTGTAATGAATTATAGGATCTGCCAAATAGCCCAAAGAGTGGACGTTCCATTATTTACACATGTCTACATATTCATTTTTCTCCAGTTCCTGCAGAGCTTCAGTTTTTCCAGTTTTGTTAAAAAAAGAAGGTTCAGAGATACGTAAATGATTTTTAACCCAGTATGTTCAGCTAAACATTATTGCTTGTTTTTCCTAAAAATGTATGACTCTTGTTGCATACTTGCAACATTTATCCTTTTCATTACATTCAAAACACCATAATTATTTATTAATGAATGCTCCAGTCAAAATTAAAATTATGCCTTCAGTATCACAGTCAACCTCTAATTACTTCAGATCCAAGCACATGATTTTAGGGCTGTTTAGATAATCATTCTATATTTGTATCAACAATGTTTGGTTCAACAATTAAAAAAGATATATTCCTAATTGTTCACATTTAAAAAAGATTTTTAATGGGTGCACCAAAATAGCCACATAAAGGCGTAAACATGGTGACAATAAGTTAAAGTGCAACCGAAACAAATATTAGTTTGTTCAGTATCAGTTCAGTATTAGTCCTGGTGACAATTATCACTGAAAGTAAAATACATTTTTGGAACAGGAATAGATGGGAAAGCTTCCAATGGGGGCACTAGTTCTAGTGACCCTGCTGACCATCATGAATTTCCTTCTCTTTGGTGGGATTTCACCTCACTTCCGGTTGTGGCTATCACACAGGAATGAAAGAGACATTTCCTATTCCAATGGAATAGAGATGGCAAAAAAAGTCATCAGGTGTTATAACACTCATTTACACAATCCAAAACTAAAAAAGTTTTGGCTTCTATTCTAAGGTTCTGCAACATGATCTCAGGAAACGATACCTAGCTTTGAGGGTTGATAGCATCCAAGAACAAGAAAAGGAAGAGAAGGTGTAAAAGAGAATGAAGGTGGAGATAAGAAGAAATACACTCCCTTAAAATGTTGCAGTGTATCCCAGGCAAAATGTTCCAATTTCTTATGGTAACATGAAGAGAAGTTTGAAATTGATTTCAAGTGCAAGGGCATTTTGGAAACATGACTGTCGTGGGACCTGGGGTGCTCTCTTACCTGGGGTCCGGCGGGTGCGATGGAGATTGTAGGGTCCTTCTTGGGGTGAATGGGTGCCTGGCGCATGCTGCATGTGTGCACATGAGCGCATGCATGACATGTGTGCGTGATGTGCGAAAGTGGCACTGCCATGGCTTCTTAGTTGCTTCGGGTGCTGGTCATTGCCGGAGAGGGCCTTGCGAGCACTCCTTCTCTCCCAGCCATCCCATTGGTTCGCAGGGACCTGTGGCTTCCTGGTTGCCCAGACAACGGGGGCGTCGCTGGCCCCTGCTGGGTTTAAATTCCAGCCAGAGCCAAGACTTGTTGCTGAGTTATTCTGCCATTCCCTAAGCAGCTACAACGCCTCATTTCCTGTTTCCTTCCTCCCTTCCCTGCTATTCGGATCTCCTGGTTATCGACCCCTGGCTTGCCTCACCGAGTATGATACTTGCTGTCTGCCTCGACCCGGACTGTACTCTGACAATGCATTTTGGATTATCCTTTCTTGTACCTCAGCCTGGACTCTCCTTCTGGGATTGTTCCCTGCTATTGGGTTCCAATCCAGCAAACAGGGGGACTTCGCTCCTTCCCTAACAATGACATAGCAGTAGACCATATATTTGCCCACATCCCCCCAACTGAGGAGCAGCCTAATTCGGCTTCCCACTTATTGACATACGTAGGGGTGGTTTGGAAAAGGGGTTTAAATGTAAAGCATAAACCAAGGAAATGAAACCTGGGAGTGCAGGTCATCTTGCCACCTAAGTCAAGAAGTTGATCTCCTTCGCTTCAATGCCAACCAGAGGTGTAACTAGAACCTTCAGGGCCCCGGTGCAAGAAACCATGAAGGCCCCCCCAACCGGCATGGCACTGCATGGTTAACAGGAAGGCTGTCGCGGCCCCCAGCAAGCGCGGGATCTCGGGCAGCTGCTTGTTTAAAATGTTAGTGCAGTGTTCTGTCAAGAACGCCGATCCAGTATCCGTGCTTACGTACAGACGAGATTACTAAGGAAACCGGCATTTATTTACAAAGTATTCGTTTGTAATTGTTAATTGTGACCGGTAATAATATACCGACATCCAAAGCTGTGGTAGAGAAATAGATTATATTAAGGAACATTACAGTGTAATATTCCCTAATATAATCCCCCCATCCCCCAGCGTCCGTCGGTCTCTCTCACCTCCCCCCCTCCCTCCCCCTTCTCTGAAAGGAGGAGGGGGGGAAAGAGTGAGAAACACACACAGGCCGATGCTCAGAGGAGGAAGGGAAGCATGAGAGAGACCGACCGACCAATGCAGAGAAGCTCTCAGCGTCGGTCGATCTTTCTCCCTCACTTTCTTCCCCCCCCCCCGTCTCTAGCACATCCCCGGGGCCTCTGTCTGCAGGGAAACACTTACATTTCCTCCAGACAGCCGACCTGCAGCAACTCTTCAGCCACATTCTCCGACGCTTCTGTCCGGGTAAAGCAAGCTCCACCCCCTGCACTTACATCTGAGGAAGGTTCCAATAGCGGGCAGGGGGGGCCCGGGACATGCCAAATTGCATTTGTCTTATAATTTCATAATAAAAAGTTATAGCTTGGAGCCCGGCCGCCTGGGCCCCTTACAACTTCAGTGGCTGTACCCCCCTGATGGCGGCCTTGCAGGATAGGAGCGGTACAATCCTCGCTGGCCCCCCCCCAAGTGGTGGAATGCCAGGGCCCGGTCGCAATTGCGACCTCTGCGACCCTGGTAGTTCCGCCAGTGATGCCAACCAACAGAGGGGTCTCAGAGCTTGCGTGATATTTTATCAATTGGCTAAATTTAGATCCTATATAATATTTCAAAAAGTATAGTACACCTAGCCCACCCTGGAGATTAGATAGGTAGTAAACATTGTTAGATGTACATGGCTTCTGGTGATTCCAAATAAACATGCTGGGTTTTCAGCATCCTAATGAAGCATGGGAGAAGCCTTACAGGGAAAACTCAGAAAAGATAAAGAATCTAAGGCAAAAGAGACATTTTAACTGAAGCGTTCTGCTCAAACCACAAAAGGTTATATTTGCTTCACACTGCGAGGAGAGATATGAATTCAGCAAACATGGCTGGGTAGCTTGAATCATACAGTTTTGCATATGTGTCAGTTAGAAAAAGACCCAGCTATCATAATTTGTCAGTGTTTCACTGAAACCTACTTAAATCTTTGCCAATGAGTTGTCCTATGGTTGAGTTTAGCCTGAAAGCCCAGACTGTTACTAATAGCTTTACATCAAGATTAATAAGGAATATGGGTCTGTAATTGGGCCAGTGTGTGTTCATGTTGGATCTTAATATTTAACTGTAAACCCATTGGGCCCTGTTTTTTGTGAGGTTTGAGGGATGTAGTGACCTTGTTTATTTATAAGGCAGTAATGGGCTGGTCAAAAGCCACTTTGGCTGAGGAGGATAGGAGAGGAATATGAAAATCAGGGGAAACTGGTACATCAAGGTCTCAGAGAGAGAGGTTATGTTCACGTAAAGCTTAAAGAGATGTTAATAAAAATAGATCTATATTTTACGTTGATAAAATAGATCTAGTTCATAGCCTAAAAGGCTTATGAATGGGTTCAATTTTCCCAAGCCTAGTTGCTAACATAGAGTCTTGCTTGTTACCCTTCAAATAGAATACATGAGCCATATGCCTATGCTGGTGTTAGCTCGGTAGGAAAGTAAAAGGTCTAAATTGTGCCTAGCTGCATGGAATTTGGATTTGTTGAGAGGCGTAAAGGACTCATCTTAAAGGAGAACTATGGGGTTAAGGCTTTTCCCCATAGTTCTCCTTAGGGTAACGGGGGGACACAAACTAGCGTCCTCCCGTCACCCTAGGCTCAGTATACCGGGAGCTGTAGCTCACGGTATACTGAGACGCTGCTGCTCGCGGTATACTGAGACGCCGCAGCTATAGCGGATCCCGACAATTGTGCCGGTATCCGCCCAGCTGCGTGACTGACAGCTGGCTCTGCCTATCTAGAGGCAGAGCCAGCTGTACCCGCCCCCTCCCCCATCCGTTCCACCAGTCAGCGCTGGTGGATCGGAGGTTGGAGGGGGGAATCCAGCCCCTCCCCTGTCACGGCAGAGAGCCGTGACAGGATCTAGAGGTGAGCGAACGCCGGTATGTGTTCGCTCACCTCCCGATCTACTGAGCCGACCTGTGACAGTCTCATTGTCACAAGTCGGCTAGAACTATGAGGTGAGTGAAAAGCACTCACCTCATAGTTCTCCTTTAAAGGAAGCAACTTATGTTTGAAATTTGGTTACTGGTAGTTTAAGGCGAGCCATACATTCTTTCTTGAGACAAGCTGCTATTTGAATGACTTTGCCTCTGATCACAAAGTACTTCCCATAAAATTGAGGAGGATGTTTCAGGTTGTTTATTATGAAAGCAAAGCAAAGCAAAGCAAAGCTAGTGTGGAAACTTGGACAAACATATAATAAATTCTAGTAATTTGCAAGGGTGGAAATAGAATGTATAGACATGTTTCCAGGGGGTTAGTTCCCTCCAACATTCAGTGTAGGAATAGCTATCCTAAACTTTTCTTGTTGGGACAGCCACCAAGAAGAGTGAAGGATAGTTCATGTTACAGGTTAGGGGTTAAAAGGAAGCCTAAGCAGAGAGGTGTCCTAACCCATGCAGCATCCCACACTCCCTTGAAAAATTGCAAATAACCTTCACAAATAAGAAAGAAAAAGATATAAGGCAAATCTAAATTGCCAGATCCCAGCTCTGTACTACAAATCCCACAAGTTAAATTAGTAAGTGGGGATGTAGTAAACTAAGCATTTCTTGTCTAAATAGAGATTGGGAGTAGGAGCTACGTGGGTCACTCAGCTCATGCTTAAATAGTCTCACAAGGGAGGTTAGGGCCATCTGGAAGCCATTGTCAGCTTTCCTTCCAACTGGTGGAAATGGCATTATAATGCATAAAGATATACAGGAGAGTCCCATTGCAGCTTGCCACATCCAGTCTATATAGATACCCAGCACAATCTATATTTTTATGTAGACAAAAATGAAAAGCAGTTCAAGGGAACAAGGAAATGTGCATATCAACAGAGGTGGTAGTACCAGAACCATAGGACCTAGTGATAAATCCTACATCCTCAGGTCCTTCCGCTAGGTAGTTTGTAAAAGAGGCAGTCAATAATGGGCATTTGTAGTTAATGTAACAATATATCCACCCTTGAACTGACACATGCAGCCTTCTATCTCAGGGGCTGCTGTGTAAACTGTTATTTACATGTATTCTCTCCTTCACAGAGCAAATGTATAACCTTATTATGGGACTATAAGCCTATGGTGAGGATGTCTTATCTCCTACTCCAGCTCATCACCGATCAGGTCTCTGTATACAGTACATCTGAAGGAGGGTAAAACTTTTTATTTTATGTATTATTGGCAGCACTTTTGTTTGACATTTTGACATTTTTGACAAAACTTGAAAAAAGCTCATTTTTATGAGTGTCTGTTATCACCTAATGATCAGAGGTAGGAGAAAAGAGTGTGTGTGGGTTTCTACCAGCCTCACAGTAACACCGTATTCCTTATGTTAGAGGGAGAGAAGGCAAATAAACATCAAAACAAATAGTTATCAAGGCTGTACTTCTTAATCACCACTCATAAAACCTTTTTATGAGTGGTGATTAAGATTATTTAAAAAAAATCCATTTGCAACTCTTAATTAGAGATCACATGCATAGTTACCAAGTCTGATCTTTAGGCACCTAATGTCTTTTAATGTTTAACTTAGCAACAAATGGTGGGACATAACTAAGTTGGACAGATTTGGTTGCCCAGCTAATTGGCTTACCAGAAGTATGATGGCCTACGAATTAGGCATTGTTTCTGATTTTATTATCATTTTAAGTATATGTTAGTACAACAGTCTCCAGGAATTGATGTTTAGTTATTTCACTGCATGCACACGCAGAATTTACAACTCATAGACGTGAGATATGTTTCAGATGGATAATTAAGGAGGGATAATTAATCCATATGGGTGTTTTTTATTTTCTTTATTTTCTTTAATTACACAGTCAAACACACACATACACCCACACACACAATATCTTGCAAGCAACCAATGCAACCAAAAAAGGGATACATTCTAAGGATCAATATACAACTTTATAATCCAACCATTTTAGATTCACCAAAATTACCATGTAATATAAGGACCAACCTAAACTATCCAATACATTTGTATGTAGGCTCTTGCACTACATAGTTTTTGGTAGTTCTAAAGAAGATTGCAAAATCAGATTGTAACATGTGTGGTTAATTTAACTGGTTCAGTGTTCCCACAGATTCTCATATCTCTTGAGGCAAGTTATTCTCTATGCCTATCTGCTTATTGAAATGTTTATTTACTTTTACATTATGGGAAAGGCAGCAGAAAAAGTGACCTTTGATAAAGCAAGATACATTAGAGTGATTAGACACTGTTGTGGGAAGAGAAGTGCCATGAAGCCACACCTGGATTACACAAGTTATTTATTTTAAGTATATAGTAAAAGTGGAGCTTATCCAATGTGTAAATAATATGAAAACCCTGATTGTGGCCACTCACCACTTTATTTTACTCCACAGACCAGAAAAACATATTAATAGGTGTGTGCCTTACCAAACAAAACTTTAAAAACATGTGGTTGCAAAACTGAAGATATATTAACCATGTAAATTCACAGCTAATGATTTGCATTATATGTTGTTGACTTGGCAAGCTACTGCATTATGATTAATTATTTTTATTCTATGAGTGCCCCTTCTGGCAGCCTCTTCTTGGAATGCCATAATAGTGCGTACTAAGCAGAAATGTATGCCACATCAGCATATCACTTTTGGTGCAAATTATTGGTCCTGGCCACTATAACATTTCCAGCAGTTTGGTTTTGTCATTTATCTCTACTGTGTACAGCTTGTTTTGTAGTGCACCACTGCCAAACACTTTTGACTTTGCCTATAAGTGATTACTTTTGTCCTGAACTTTGTCTGATTTTATGTCAAGGCAACTAGACTTGCTGTAGTTTTCTTGGAGACGTTCCACTGGTCATCCGCCCAGCTTTCTCAATTCAGAATGACTTGTACAAAAGATTATCTGTGAATAAATATAGTGAATGTTGCTCCAATCCACATAATCTGTTAATTGCAACCAGGTGTTGATGGCATTTGCATAATTGTATCTAGGAGGTGTTATTAACCTGCCCAGAGAGAGGTGTTAAAACAGCATTTTATGTGGATGTCTGATTTTGCAATTATATTTGGATAGATGTCTTAAGTAGTTGTTTTTTTTTATTCTGGTCTTGTGGATTCTACTGCTTTCTTGGATTTTGAGATGGTCACCAGGTTTCTCAAACTCAGATATCTTAGATCCACACATAAGACCAGATAATTGTTAAGAAATAGTTGGTTTATAAACATTAAGCTGAGACTAAAATAGCTAGAATATATGAGCTAGAATCTAGTATTACCTGTTACCTGCCAATTTTAGCCATAAGCCGTTTAGGCTGTTCACAGGCTGTTCACAAGTAATCACACACCCTGCAATTACCTGTGGTAGATCGCACATGGATGCAAACAGTGTGCATCTAGGTGCAGTCATCTGCAGGTAATCCCAGTCTGTGAGATTACTTGCTAACAGTATGCAAACATCTGCAGGTGGTGGCAGCTGTCATTGGATTATAGTGTGTCTTTATCTCGCAGGAGATTTGAACAATGGAATTCTTTTAGACTCATCAATAAGGCTAAATTTGCAGGTGTAAATGGGGCCCTATTAAAGCCAGTTGTAAGCTTTAATCTTTTTTAAATGGAGACATTGCTTCTTTGAAAGAATGCAG
This sequence comes from Nanorana parkeri, assembly GCF_000935625.1. Taxonomy (NCBI): domain Eukaryota; kingdom Metazoa; phylum Chordata; class Amphibia; order Anura; family Dicroglossidae; genus Nanorana; species Nanorana parkeri. Next base: position 137,131 of record NW_017306570.1, read on the forward strand.
TTGAAAAGTGTTTACATATGGTACAAAATTTAAACTTACTACAGTTTACTAAGTTGTCCAACAATGTTCTGCAATGACGGCCCTAATATCAATCTTCCAAGGTTAGCTTTCATGCTGAAAGCCGAAGCTGGCCGGCCGGGCGGCCGGCCCTTGGCCGGCCGACAGCCTGCTTCTGACAGCTGGGCGGAGCCAGCCGTGATCTTATGGCTGGCACCGGCCACTTGCAGAGAGATCAGCGTCCCTGGTTACCTGCTATCCAGGGACACTGATTTCCAAACAGCTAACTCTCCCTGGCGCCCCGGGAGTCTGCTGCTCCCAGCCGCCAAGGAGAGAAACACTGCTGTGTCTTTTTTTTCTTTATTCTGACACGAGCGATGTCAAAAAAAAAAAAAAATTCCCATTCAAAAGCATTGGTACATTACTAATGGCAAGTTCAATTTGCAATAGTAAACTAGCATTGTACCCGCCCTCTGCTGCAGTTCTCCATCAGGTCCATCAGCAGAGGGCGGGTACAATGCTAGTTTACTATTGGCTATTGCAAATTGAATTGAAATCAGCCGTACCAGCCTGAAGTGAATAGCCAAACAGTGTTCGGCTCACTTCACTTCAGGTCGGTCATTCACTCGGCTGGCTAAGGCAGCTTAGTGAGTGGACCCCATAGTGTATGTATATGGTGAAGTTGTCTTCACTTAAATGATACAACCATATGCAAGCAAAAGTCCTGATGTTTCTTTTCTTTAGTTTGTCTTGCACATAATTAGGAATCCAAAGTGCACACACATTTACCTTATTTACTAAACTAAGAGAACATATTTTGCTAAATAAAAAAGTCTCTATTCATTTAATAAATCAACCTCATTCATAATACTCTAATCCTTTCTTCATAATGAAACAACAGGATCCACGATTTATCAGTCTGAAAAGTAACTTGACAAATCATCAAAACTTTAACTGTGCAAATTCAAAATCTGATTTAAATTTCCCTCCCATTTTAAGTGTTTTTATTCATTGCTGATACAATTCAGAGGTTTTAACACTGAAGCACATCTGTGAAACACTGTTGACAAAACATCATTGTTATACACACTTTATCTATAAGAACACTGCAAAGGAAATGGTATATTAGTTTCAACTAATTTACAGCTAAACAGTTACACTGAAACTGTGAAAGGAAGTGTTTATTACTTTTTAACAATGAAACTATATTTCTTACATGGCAAATTACACAGCACGAATTGACAAATACATTGGGTCATTTAGTTAAGAGTTTACAAGGCCAATAAAACCCTGTTACTTAAAATAGCAAAGACACAATCAGACTTTTGGAAAGGTTTATGTTTTCATGTTTTTCCTATCTTATTCAGATAATAGAATGAACTATGTTACCTGACTTGGTAAAGCTTTAATAGATGAAGTTTATTTACATATATTGATCAGCCATAACATTATGATCACTGAAAAGTGAAGTTAACAACATTGATTATCTCTTTACATTGGCATCTGGAAGTTTTTTTTTTTAAGAATATTTGTTTATTTTCATTAATTATTATCACATCTTAGATCACAATTCAAGCATCATCTTAAAAAAGCTCCTTTCAACATGGCTTACATTTCAATCCTAGACATACTTCACTTCTTTGGCCTTACATTTGAACAACTTAACCCCAGAAATATATCCTATCTGTACGATGCTGTCATACATTTCCAGCTCAGCCTGTGTAAGGCCTTCTCTGTGTCCAATAATAGTAGACACAGAGAAGGCCCCCGTGTATGCACACATTGAATAAGAGATAAGGTTTTAATAGTATTATCATTGGCCTCCCTCCCCAGGACATATCCTGCCTGTTCCGGGTGTATTATAGTCTCAATGTATGGTTACATATGTGAGGCCCATATTTTAGCATATATCTTCATATCCACATTTATCAATCAAATTGGCCTGTAACTCACACACTGTGTGAGGTCTTTCTGCTCCTTTTGTATTAAAGCAGAAATATGGGGTCAGTAATTTGCCCCATAGTTCTCCTAACGGTCACGGGAGGACATAAACTAGCATCCTCCCGCGACCCAAAGATCAGTATATCGTGAGCTACAGCTCATGGTATACTGAGACCGCCACAGCCGGTAGGGATCCCGACATTACTGTTGAGATCCACCCAGCTCCTATCTAGAGGCAGAGCCAGCTGTACCTGCACCTTTCCCCATCCGTTCCACCAGTCAGCGCTGGAGGAATCGGAGCGGGGGGAATCCCTTCAGGGAGTCATGAGTGACAGTCATGGCTCTCTGCAGGGACATGATCGAGAAGTGGGCAAGCAACGGTATGTGTTCGCTCACTTCTTGATCTATTGAGCCGACATGTGACAGTTTCATTGTCACACGTCGGCTCGAACTATGAAGTTGAGTGAAAACCACTCACCTCATAGTTCTCCTTTATTGTCATATAGGCTTCCTGACTTTGTTGTGGAAATCCACAACTATCATTAACTGCATTGAAAGCCATGTGCATAATTGGGGCCAATTCATCCACAAACTGTCTGTAAAATGCTCCTGTTAGTCCATCTGGGTCTGGGCTCTTCCCCAACGGCATTGAGTGTATTTCCCCCATTATCTCATCCAATCAGAAGGGGAAGTTGGTGGGATATATTAGGAAGCAAGTGAACATTTTGTCCCTAAAGTTGATGTGTTGGAAGCAGAAGAAAAGGGCAAGTGTAAGGAATTTAGCGACTTTTACAGGGGCCAAATGGTGATGGCTAGTTGACTGGGTCAGAGCAACTCCAAAACTGCAGCTCTTCTAGTATATTTCTGGTCTGCAGTGGTCAGGACCTACACAAAGTGATCCAAGGAAGGAAAATCGATGAATTGGCAACAGGGTCATGGATGGCCAAGGCTCATTGAGGCACATGGGGAGCAAAAGCTGGTCCATGTAGTCCGATCCAGTAGAAAAGCTACTGTAGCTCAAATTACTGAAAAAGTTAAGGCTGGTTCCTATAGAAAGGTGTCTGAACACACAGTGCATAACAGTTTGTTGTATATAGGAGCTATGTAGCCACAGATGGGTGTCAGGGTTTCTTATACTTCCTTGTCCAGTTGCTTGCAGCATGGCTTGTCTACCACCAAAAGCACCTATAATGGGCACATGATCAGAACTGGACCACAGAGCAATAGAAGGTGGCCTAGTCTGGCGAATAACATTTTATTTTACAACATGTGGATGGCTGGGTGTGGGTGTGTCTCTTACCAGAGGAAGAGATGGCACCAGGATGCACTATAGGAAGAAGGCACGCTGGGGAAGGCAGTGTGTTGCTTTGGGCAATGTTCTTCTAGGAAACCTTAGGTCCATCTATTCATAGCAGGGCAATGCGCCCTTTCACACTGCAAAAATGGTTCAAGAATGGTTTGAGGAACACAGCAATGAGTTCAAGGTATTGACTTGGCTTCCAAATTCTTCCAATCTCAATCCAATTGAGCATCTGTGGAATGTGCTGGAAAAGCAAGTTCGATCCATGGAGGTCCCACCTCAGAATTTACAGGATTTAAAGGATCTGCTACTGATGACTTGGAGCCAGATACAACAACATACCTTTAGAGGTCTAGTGCAGTTCATGCTTCAAGGGTGGTCATAATATAATGGCTGGGCTGATCAGTGTGTGTGTTTGTGTGTACACATTATATATAATGTGTATATATATATAGATATACATATAGATATCTATATCTATATAAATATAGATATAGATATAGATATCTATATCTATATTTATCCCCATATCCCCTTTTTTGCCTTGTTTTCATTGTACATGGCAATATTTTATTGCTTATTCATTCTTATTGGTGACTTAGTTTGACCTGTGTGTGCTTCACAGGTTCTATATTATTTTCCAATGGTTCAATGAATTTCTTAAGAAATAATGAAATTTGATCTCAATTGTGCAACGGGTTCTCATTGTGTGATTATACAAGGAGAAAAGTGAGTTCAGCAATGTATCTCTGTAATCATTTACAAATGCTGTAGAAGTTGATGTTAAGCAAGTAATAAAATCAGATCTAAGAATGTAAACGTTTGTACGTAATTGTAGCGAGCCTTGAGTCTAAACAAGGGAATTTCCTCATCAGAACTTTAAAAAAATTGTTCAAAGGATGGTATGGCTGAGGACTTTGGTTATTATTTTCTGCTTAAAACATGTATGTGGAAAACAGATGTTCTTTAAAAGAAAAGTGAAAGTTGGTTGGATGGGGTAGTTAAGAAATTTAAGCCAATGTCTGCTCACAATTACTCATGATTTTCTGTAATGACATTAAAATTGTACGCATACATGAAAGAACAGGTTTTGTGCATAGCAGCAGCCTTGCTTACCAGTCAACGAACAACACATGATTCTTTAAGCATATGGAATTAGTTAAACCTGTTTAAAAGCACAGCACACTCAGAGTTTATCTTAGCTCAGTTGCAAGATAAGTATATTATTTTGCCAAATAATTTCCTGGTTTTGATGTGCCAATTGAGGGTATTTTGAGTATGTCATGACTTAAACAAGACAATAAAGATTTGTGTGGAAAAATAATGGGTACTAAATGCTTTGTCCTTTGTAATGCCAAAAAACCTATATATATATA